>NW_003314387.1:347827-376175 GCF_000143415.4 Selaginella moellendorffii
GGCATTAACATCACGCAACTTATTTTAGTGAAAGTGGCATTGTTATTTCAAGTGATGAGGAATTTTCCTTGGACCTTGATTTTCCATGTCATTTTTCTTGTTAGTGTTTTGGCTTCACATTAGATCTTGAAGGTGATTGAAGAAGAGTGTTAGTGCAATGTGGATATCCGAAGATGTGGTCTTCGTGATCAAACCTTGGATGTTCATTTTGCATTTTGCGAATGTCAGTGTTAGATATCGGTTAGATGAGCGATACTTAAACATATTGTTGGATCATGAGAATTTGTGTTGAGGTGAACCTATATGAAATTGTCTGTAGGAGGAAGTTGGTTGAGTCTTGAAAGTTTGCAATTCTGGACTGAGAGGCATTTTTTCTTTAGGATGGAAATTTTCCACAAATTTTCTTAGACTTCTCCAATGGCTGATCTGTTGATCACTTTGCCGAAAACCATTCCATTTTTGTAAGCCAATACAAACTAGTGAAGGGGGTTAGAGTTGACTTCAGTTGGCTTAGACCTTGGTAGGTAGTTTGTATGATGTGACTTGAAAGGGATGTTGACTTTTGAGGCTAAGGCAATTGAGTTAGATAAAGTCTAGAGTTGGTATAGAAAAGTGGCCGTTGTGTTTTTTCTAAGAAGGGTGACTTTTGTGCCTTTCTTTTGTAGCATTATGCTCGGTGGCAGGTTGCACCTTGCATTTTATTAAGACTCTATGAGAGTAGTGAGCTCTCACTGATCTTGACTTGGTCTTGGTGGCCCTGTGCCTTGGCTAAGGATGGTGATGTCCAACTTAGTTGTTTGAGGTTGAGATGTTGGTACCTGTACTATAGCTTTGTCTAAGAGGAGGTTGTGTACCGATATGAGTTCATCTCATGGTCTTCACTTTTGTTTCGACTGAGTGTTGATTGTATAGCTAGCCTCTTCAAGACATGTTCAGAGCTAGTGGCTAAATATTTTAGTGAGCTTATTGCAGTTGAGTTGGATTCGAGTGGTCATTTAGTTTGTGTTTGTCTATGAACTTTTATCTCGTACCTGGGGTATCACGTTCATATTGGACAAGTATATGACTTGATGACGTGAGTTTAGTGTTTGGGTCTTATGAAGACAAGTTAAAGAGTGATTGTTGGTTGCTCTGCGACTAGTGATTGCTCATAGATTTCATCGAAGACTGTTTGACACTTGATACACTCGATGATGATTTAGCAATGATAGACTTGCTTTGCTGGATGATGTTGCGGAGGATCGTATCATGGCTTGTATGGGTTTTCCATGTTGACATGTTGATTCCTTTGTCGATATCATTTGGTTATGTTTAGTCCATAGTGTCGAATTATATTGAGTCTTGGATGTGGTGAATCACTCCTTGATGATGTGCTATCTGAAACTGAGTATTGTTAGAGGATTGGTCTTAGATACTAATTAAGGTATCTTCGACTTTGGTTAGCTTGGTTGCTAGGAAGTTTTGGGTGGTGATTCACTCTTGCTTTCTTCTAGTTTTGTTATGGTGTTGATGGCATTGAAGTGATACCTTGTCATTGACATTGTTGATATTGAGATTCGAATGAAATGAGATATCCTTCCAAGGATTGATATTGAGTTTCATTAATCTTGATGAAAATAGTGTTGATGATTTGCTTTAGCTTTGTGTTGTTGGCATTCATGCATTTGCTAGTTAGCAACCGTGTTGACATTCAAATGAACTAAGTGGCAAATTTGAGTTAGTTGCGTTCTAGATAAAATTGTTAAGTAGGGGTTAAGCTTTAGCTTTTCCTTGAAAAGTGATTTAGTCGTGAACAATGTTACCTCTATGAGAGGAAGAGTTAGTGATTGGTATTGAAGTGATTGAATCTTTGTTAGATTTCAGTTGGGATATATTGATCATTGATGATTCTTCTTCTACTTGTTATGAAGTGAGTTACGTCTTGCTATAGATGGATTCATGGAGGATTGATTAAGTGATCACTTGTTGAGCATAGCTTCAATATGCTTAGCTTTTGGATTGATGCAGGAATGCTTTTCATTAGTTTAGCATTATGAAATTTGGCTTATAGATGTGTTGAGGAAGATATTGTGGGTTGCACCATGATTTTTTCTTTAGCATTGAGGTTAGCTTCTATGAGACTTGTGATCATTATTAAGCAAGACTTGGCTATATGCTTCTTCAAGTTTTTGGTTCCTTGAGTTTTGTGCTCATTGTTCTATTTGTTAAAAGTTGTTAGGGAAGCATTTTGGCTCATTAGCTTCAATGTTGACGTTGGCTTTCGCATCTAGCAATCATTGGTGATGATTGAATATCATCTAGGATAGTTGATTATCCTTATCAAAAGGTTTTGCTTGATTGTTATTGTTACAGAATGATTCACTGTTTTCGGGATGGTGGATTCCTTCTTAGACGATGATTCTGCATATCTCTTTTTGATGGGATGATTAATGATCTTTCATGATGGTTAGTTGTTCTCTTTGATGGCTTATGGTTTTTCGCATTACCACATGTTCTTTGTGGTTTGCTTTGAATTGGTCTTTTGAGTTTGAGTCATCAGTAGGATGTTGCTGACACTTGCTAAAACAACTTTGGTTCCTTGGTATTATTGACCGGGATCTATTCAGATTGGCTAGTGCAATGGTTGATATGAAAAAGCATTTGTTTGCTTTGCAACATTCATTTTGTTCTGTTGATTATTGCTTGAGTTAGTTCTCATAGATTATGATGTTATTTCCTTCGGGTGATACATTCACAAGCATTATGCTTGTTAGTCAATGATACTTTGTGTTCTTTGAGTTGTGTTTTGTGAGTTGTTTGGCATATTATCTGCCATTTTTGGTAATTAAATTTCATCATTGAGTTTACTTGATGATATACTTGCTATCAAATTTTGTTGGATGGTGAATCCTGTGTTTACCACTTATGATGATCTTGGTGGTTCTTATACTATAATACTACTTTATCGGATGATAACTTACTTAGAATACTTTTGTGTTTAATCTAATATTTATTCACTAATAATTAAGTCTCTAAGATATCATTGTCTATGACTTTGATATTTTCCATTTATTGATCTTTGAGTTTGGGCCAGTATAGGCAGACTGGCTTCGGCACTTTGTGTGCATGTTGAAATCTCTAGTCATGGGGTAGCTACTGTCAACTAGTCATATCACCCACCTCTCTGTCGATGTTCCTTATTCCGTTGAAAGGGTGTGACCATGTAAACAATTCCAACTACCTATTTACAGTAATCTATCTAAACCTTACCGACAGGTTTGGTTTCTTTGCTCAGGAGGGTTGGGGCCTTTGGCTTCTCTCTCTATGTCTCTGTGGACAGGGGCGTATCACACTTTTCTAGCTGGGTGACACCCAGAGCAACAAGGGTGGCTGACTCCGTTGGTCATTTCCTTGTTGGCGACAGCCGAAAGGTGTCTGAGCTGGTAGCGCATTCGCATTAGACAAAGAGGTTGCCTCCTAACTCATTTAAGTTGGTGCATTTCTCACATAGTGTGAATACCGTGAAGTTTTTCTGGAGTTGTTTCTTTGGCGGTATTCTAGACTTGAGTATGCATCAACGAGGATGTCGATCTTCCCTAGGGGGGGGGGAGAGTGTCGCAAATGTGACTTCGGGTATCGAAAGTTACCTGTCGACCAATCCTTACGGACACTCTTACCTTACTGCCACGACGGTAGGAGGTCGGTATTGCTGGACCCTTTATCAGTCCCTCTTGTGCTAGTGGAGTTAACTAGGCATTTCAAGTGTATTTAGACCGGACGAGCATAACGACGGAATTTCTATGTGTTATTAGCTAAGCATACTTAGCCCGGTAAAGAGTTCCCGTCTCATTATGTCTTGCACTAGCTAGTGACAAGAACCCTCGTGTATTGAGATTGGTCCCTCAATATCGTTGGATGATAGTTTACCGTGTCTGCTAAACACCCTCGCTATCATGCCTTTTGTGTTAGTCTCATTTCAGTCCCAAATGCTATTTATGAAAAGTGTCTAGATTTGCTCATTTGGCATATCTACAAAATGTAGGAATCGGCCTGAACACAATGGTGTTAGTCCCATGTCCAAATTCGCAATCTAGCACCATTCCATATTTAGTAAGTTTCGAGCTTGTCCCAGAGACTAACTCCTGATACTAAGGGAGGCTTGGGGTGAAAGCCCAAAGCGTGTGTTCCTCAAAAGGGGGGTTCCAAATGTATAGTAGGGATAGTGGGTAGGTCGGGCATGGCCGACCAACCTAAGGCATAGTCTAGCTCCCGCTTGCGTGCCTGTTTTTGTTCTGTGTTCGGCTTGGGTTTAAGCCCAAGCTCCACACCATTCTAGCTGGTGGAGTACCCATGTCCTCACGTTAGGCCACTAGTATGCTGAAATAGCGCCAGACTTCGTTTGGCTCCATTTTGCATGCTAGTCCTGGCATTGGGATGCTGGATACTCTAGGACTGTTCCAAGTCACTCCGTGCCCTTATCCCTTTACTCCTTAGGCTGAATGCTCAGGAGTTATTCCATGGTTTGGTTCTATCAATCCTTGGCTCCATGTTTGGGAGTTTGGAATTGTTCCTTCGTTCAGTGGCCCAAGGCCCTAAACCTCGGGGTTCCACACCACTATCCTTTGGACATGTGGCATGTGACATGTGGCATCTGTCACGTAACACAAAAAAAGTTTAGGTTCCACTTCGTGGTGTTATCCTATGGTAAATCACCATAGGATAAAAGGTAAAAACCACGTGCGTTACAATTCCTCATCTTTGCCACCTTGCGATTTTCGCCAAGTGATGTGTCGAGTGTAGTGCTTCACGTAAGCTTGTGGGTGTGACTAGGCTAGTGGAGTCACGTTTTAAAGCTTCTCCTTGTCCCTTACCATGCTCGCAGTGGCTTAACGTACCCAGGAGCAGTTGAGGGACTTCTTTGAACCTCGCAGATCCTTGTGTTGTATCATCGCCTTGCTTGCCATGCTTCTTCTCTTGTCAGCCATCAGCTATGCAGAGTCTAAACCTGCAAGCAGCTCTTGAGGAATTGTTTGCTCTCACCTGATGCTTGATCAAGGCTCTCACAATGTACTCTGGGACTAGACTACAGTGGATATCACTGATGCAACAAGCTTTAGGTTCTGAGTCTAAGTTAGTTGCACCAACTCAAAGATGTTCTGTTTTGTTTCATGGTTTTGAACATGGTTTTTCTATAGGAACAAGCATCAGACTGGAAGCTTTTGGGTGGTGTCTTGATGAATTAAGCTCCCCGAGGGTTTCATCTTGCGAAGAAGAGAGAAACAACTACCCCCAACCTTCAGCACTCTTGACATTTCCAGATGCCTTGCAACTCGAATCTCTTGGGCAGAACGCACCGGTGCTCTTGAGGGGGGTGCCTGGATCAAATCAAACTGGTGGGAAACATTCGTGTGCCAGCTGAGCGCCATGCCCAGAATTTCAAGAAACGATTCATGAAAGTAACAAACACGTTAACAAGCTATTAATGCATAATTTGGTCGGGAACCTGTTGGCCGGATATCTGGCTAGAATAAAAACAATTATTGGCAAGGTCACAGGCTCGAACCCACAGCCAGAGACCCAATTAAATTTTACTTCGCTTGCGCAAGAATTTGCCGATGGGTCTTTATGGAATTCGCTGGAGTGCTTGAGCAGCAGCAGCAGCCACGATGATCATGGTCAGTGTGTCGATCTAGCCCAGACTCTTCCTTTTGCTTTAAAGTCATGCTGGAACGCGTCTCAGCATTGCTCGCTTGAACGCCAACAGGTTTGGACGAGGAGAGGAGCTTAAACTTGCGACTCGCAATGCAGCCTTGTCTACGAAAGTATCATTGCATTTCAGCTAGAGGGGGTGTCCAAGTTTGAATCCACCACTAGCTCCTCCTACATGCTTCGTCAAAATAGCGAATGGCCGAGGACTACTGACGACCTGGATAACGATACGCTGCTCCACACTTTCGAGCAGCGTTTGACTGCCGCGCTTGTGCCAATCTCATGTAAGAAAGAGTGGAGCTGAGCTAGAGCGTAGCCTTTCTTCTCTCTAGTTTCTCGCAGTGGCTTGACGTTGCAGATCATTGTGTTGTATCATTCCACCGCTTGTCATGCTTCTTCTTTGCTCTCACCTGACGCTCGATCAAGGCTCTCACAGGCTGCAGTGAATAACAAAGGAATCACTGGTGCATCAACCCTCAGGTTCTGAGTCTAATCAGTTGCACCAAATCAGGGATGTGCCTCTCGTGTTTTTGGGAGTGAGTATTTAATTTCATGGTTTTGAACATGAGGATTTGATCTTGCAAAGAAGAGAGAAACAAATAAATACCCCAACCTCCAGCACTCTTGACATTTCCAGATGCCTCTCAACTCTGCTCTTCAAGAGGGTGCTTGGATCAAATCAAACTTGCTCATTTTCCAGAAACTTTTCTTGTTCCGAGAAACAAGTTTTGCTCCAAAAAAAATCCTGGAACCAAGAAGAGAGGCTTGGAAACGTTCGCGCGACCTTGCCCACGTGATTGATACGGAACAAGGAATCAGCACGCGTGCCATTCACTCAAAATCAAGAACAAGCGAAACACTTTAACAGGCTATTAATGTTTAATTTGGACGGGAACATGTTGGTCGGATATCTGGCTATAATAAAAAAATTTATTGGCAAGGTCACAGGTTCGAATCCACAGCCAGAGAACCACCTAAAAACACTTTTTTCAAGTGTAGGCGATGTTGGAGTTTCTCCGCGATATTGGAATTTCCTTGTTTCTCCCTCCCGCAGGCTCGAGAGAAAAAAAGACAGTGGTCGATCTAGCCCAGAAAGAAAAGATCCTGGAATGTGTCTCTCGCTTGGAACGATAATAGATTTGGAGGAGGAACTTGCGCCTCGCGTAATGCAGCCTCGTTACGATCGCACAGAGTGCTGCAGACTGCCAAGGAAGAACACGAACGCTCTGCAAGCTGGAACGCGAGCTATTGAGCGGAGCAGAGACAGGACACGACCCTGGACATCGGTTTACCGATGCCCAAGAGTTTTGGCAACCTTCGAATGGCTGTGAGTCATGATCTCCAGCCCAGAGGACAGGTCCAACTAGCATCGGACTTTTCCCCACTCTTTCATTCTCCAGCGCTGAAATCTGGCTCGACACTGGCCTCGTCTAGCTTCCCAGATCTCCCCAGCAGATCCACCAAGCATCTTAAGTGTTCCATGATCGTGGACATGCTGTAGTCTTGGGCTATGGACGACAAGTAGTTCTCGTCCCGAGATGACTGCAGGCAGAAGACCTCGCTCTGATCACAGTAGCTTGCAAGATGCAAAGGAGGGAGAAGCGTTGCAAAATTTTTTGATTGGGTCTCTGGCTGTGGATTCGAACCTGATCAGGTTCCTGTCCAAATCGGACACTAATTGCTTCTTAACGTATATCATACCTTCACCATAACGGCGCAAGCTCTCGCTCATTTCTAAGCATCCTTTCTAAACCCGTGGGAACGTTTTATAAGGCTGTCATCCTTTCTGCGGTTGTCAAGCTCAAGAAAGAAACCATTATGGAATGAAGATTTCACCACTGAATCCCTGGGATAACCTACCTTTTCTTCTTTTGAGAAACAAGGTTTCCCTGCATCCAACGACTGAATGTCCGAAGATGGCTTGTTTGAGCATTGAAGATTAAATTGATCCAGGCACGCTCTTGATTAGCAGCAAAGTTAAGAGTACAAGGCTGGAGGTACTTGTCTGTTCTTTCAAATCCTGGGGAGCTTGAGATTTCATCAAGGGGCTTTCTTGTCGTGTTCTATCCAAGTTTGATGCTTGTTCCTAGCAGCAACAAGAAAAAATCCATGAAATTTCAAGTCACACCCTGTGTGAAGAAGAGGGGGCAATGCATGGAAAGTACTCGGGGCCAAAAGGTGACTGTCCACAACAAGAGTATTTAGAGCAAAAAGGGCGAAAGATGAACTGTGGGAAAGCAATGCTTTCACTGCAACGTATATCCCTTGTGCCCTGCTGATCAATCCAAAAGCCACAACACTGGTGGTAGTGCAGCAGCTCCTCCGTCCCGCGTTTAAATTCTACAAGCTCTTGCCAGGTGCAAGGTTCCATGGCCGTTTGTGACAAGAGAAATGCTGGTCACGTCTTTCGAACTGGAGCTACCTGAATTGGATGCCGTGGTTGGCTGCTTGCGAACAGTTAAGCTATCAATCACTGTGCCTCTTTTGTTATTTTATTCACTCCAATGGTGGTGATTTGCCAGGTCCCCCAGGCAGCAGAGACTATCGTCAAGGAGACCATCCATGGTTTTAATGCTTCTCATTTGCCTCCTCCAAAAGAGGGCGTCATTCGCATGGAAGCCAACGGTGGATTCATCCTCCAGAAGATTAGCGACGAGAAATGCTACATAAGGTACGCTATTAGTTTTTTTTTTTTTTGTTTGTTTTCTTCTTAAGATAGTCACTACTTCTTTTACAGAGCAGTAATACACCTGGACCTTAAGCTCGACTTTGTTCCGACATGGGTGATTAACTTCCTTGGGCGTCAAGTTGTGGGACACGGCTTCAGGCTATACCTCAAGGTATATTTCTTTCCTTTTCGGGTGAAAAATGTCTAAGCTTTGTGTGTTACAACAGACTGTTTCTTCTGTTAAAGAGAGCAAAGTGTTTCAAGAATGCATCAGGCAACAGCCACTCTACAGCCGCATAACGTTACAGATGCTACCAAAATCGAGCCACGAAAATGGATACAAGAGTTGAGGTGCTTTTCATAAGAAGTATTCATAAGCTTCCTGCACAAGAGCATTTACATTTATAAACAATTTATAAACAAAGAGGAGCTTGAGGCCCACCGATACTCCTGAAAAGTCCGAACTTATTCATGAGACATATGCAAGGTGGGTTTTATAAGATTTTTGTTGTTTTGCATGTCTAGAAAAATCTGCTGCAGTCAAGCTCAAGAAAGAAACCATTCTCTTCTCGATGGAATGAAACTCTCACTTGCTCCATGCTCTGGCGAGGCCATGGCAAACAAAATGGGTGGACTCTTCGTCTCAATCTGACAAGCAGCTGATGCAAAGGCTACTTTTGAGAAACAAAGCGTAAGTATGCTGCAACAAGAACCAGCAACAGCCATTTAAGGTATTGTCGTGGAAGATGGCTTGTCTGAGCTCGAGTTTGATTTGATCCAGGCACCCTGGTCCCATCTATTCTTCACTTGGTTGTCAAAGCTTGGAGGTCCATAGGTTTCGATCCTTTCAAATCCTGCTCCAAACTTTTGATGCCTTTTCTTGGCAATAATATATTGCTCTGAAACCGTGAAAGCTTACTCACCTGCAAAAAAAACTCTAGGGTTGCACCTGACATCCAATAAACCAGGGAAGCTCTTGAGGAAAATCCTAGATTCAACATAAACAAGTCACACCTCATGGAATTGGTGGTGATCTTGGTGCAACTAACTAGTTAAACTTGTCCTCAAACACATGGTTTTGGCATTTGTCTTTCACACTATTGTCCAATCTTGTGAAAGCCTTGACCGAGCTTAAACTCAATCAGCTGAGAACAAGCTGTCTCAAAAGTTTCCAAAGAGCAGAAGGCATAATACAAAAGTCACAAACTCGTCTCATCACAAGTTGCATTGTGGTCACTCCATGCCTTGGATGTTGATGAACTACAGGCCTCCATTTATCTTGGAAAATACATCTATGAGGAATGAAGCAATCTGGACAATAGTATAAGCAAAATGAACACGAGAAGAACCATATATACCGTGGAAAGCATGAGTTCTACACTCAAAACGACACACACATGGCACGGGCAATGTTCGATCAAATGCCCGAGTGCCACAAATTGTCGCATGGACTGCTAGGCCTACGCTCTCACTGGAATTTCTTCCACGCTTTAATTTGATCCTCTACCAGGAGATGGTCTTGGAAGGAATGGCTCCCGACTAGATCACATTCACTTCCGAAATCAGAAAAGTTCTTTGTCAGGATGTACCATCTAGTAGGACGAAACTGGCCTCAAGAATGCTAGAGCATAAGTTATAACATGTAGCTACGTGGGGCTCCTCGCCAAATGATGAACCTATGCAGAGACTTGCCCGATCGTGGAGCACTGGTACACGCAAGGTGGATTGTTAACATTGAGGATGTCACTGTCGTGTGCTAAAGTGGCCTGAAGAACGCCACCGTGATTGGATTCCTTGTGATTCCATCACTCTTTTAGCTAATAGAGCTTCTAATTACAATCTTTTACAAGGAACCCACAGTACAAAGACTAAGCTCGGTCACAATCTTTTAAAATGAACCCAGGACTAAGCTCAATAATGAAGATTAGGCCATCGTTGGAATGTCCATTTTAAGGAGTTGTGCTCTTATTGGATAGCTCAATGTAAAAATGCTTTTCAATTAAAACGTACAATAATATGCTTTGCCTCCTGTGGGAACATGCAGTCTATGTTAGGAGATCTCAGCAGGCATGGTGGATCAATGTTCCATCTGGAACGGATGAAATTTCTTGCTCAAGGTGCTCGTCTGACCACATTCCATAGCAATGTTCTGAAGCTGTACGTGAAGGAGATATTCGATGGGTTGTACAAAGAGATCAGGAAGATCCTGGTGCCGTTCATGTGGATGTTGTGCTGCCATTTGAATGGAAATTCGGGGGTTGGTAAATCTGCATTCGTCTGGTACTTCCGGTCATGATCTACGAGTCCAGAGCGACTGTTTTGATGTTCAAGGGTAACAAGCTCAGGGTGGTGAATAGAGAAGACTTCCCTCAGGAGATTGTGCTGGACAGCAAAGTAGATACCATCTCATCGATCTGTGAGTGGACTTGGGGCGGATGGTTGGAAATAAAACCCTTGTTGCTGCTTCATCACCAGACGAGTTCAATGTCAGAAAAGCCAAGCGGACAACGTTCACTCGCTATCTGCCTGCGTGGGAAAAGCACGAGTACGATGCTCTTGTGTCTTCTTGGAGGAAACGCGTGACAGACTACGAGAGTGGATCGGAAGAAGCCAAAGAGATAACGCAGAGAGTGAATGCTGCTGAAATGGCGTTTGAATGGTTTGGAGGTATCCCCTAGTTTCTTTGGGATGTAGAAGCAAACGGTCTGACTGTGGAAGCTTTTGAAAGGGATTGAAGCACTTGAGTATGGTTCTGACTCCTGATTTTGTCCTTCAAGCGTTTTGAGTGTTGGTGGTCCAGGAAACCAAGGTGCGCATCTTCATGCTCTCAAACATGCTCCTGGCGGCGCTCAAGTTGAAACTTGCGTGAGAGCTATCCAGCAGACAATGGTCTTGCGCAGCATCTCGTGAACGGCCTTGTCAAAATGCCCATTCTCGCAAATGCGAGGATCCACGGTACTGGATTCTTCTCCGGGATTTGACCGAAGCTGTTCTTCGTGAGGGCAACGACGCCTTGGATGGTCCTAATGATGGAAGTCGTTGTAATTCTTAGGATACTACTTTATCCATCACGAATAGCATCAATACAGTAATCACTTCGAAGCTTTTAAAATAGGATCTACATATTTTGTCTTGGTAATGGGAGATTTCACTTCCTGAACATAGTCGCTTCTATATATCAGGTGATAGCCACACACAAAAAAAATTCAAAAAATGGATGGATTTAACAGCAAATGAAATCAATCAAGATGTGGACGTTAGATCTTGCTTCCGGCACCAGGAATCGTCTAAAATCAATCCATGGTGAGGCTCTTTGGGTATCGAGGTTTCTTCATTTGAATCCTTGGAATCTTTCGGTTTTCGGTTTTCGACATCCAAGCCGGCTCCCTTTCGTCCTTGGGCGGCTGGATGCCTTGGATGATCGCCGCATTTGCCGCGTCTTGGCGTCTGGAAGGGATGTGTCAGGGAGCGAAGCAATTGCGTCAGAATAGATGCAGCTGAGCTTCTGGACCAGCTCGTCCCAAGTCCGGCACGACAGGCCCGTTGTGTAGTTGAGAGAGAGGGGATGGAAAAGGTCGCCTTTGTCTGGGTGTAACCGGATGGAGAGCTCCGAGGGATTCAAGCCACCCAAACATCGAGAGATGGCAGCTTTCCGCTGCACAGACACCTCCACTAAAATCTAACGGTTTGGATGGTATATTCTAAGATATCCTTTAATCCAACGGCTGTGATGTATCGCTCTTAACCTTTTATTTGTTTGTAGTTACCACTAATATAAACTGCGTTTAAAAGTTCATTCTCATTCACTATTTCTAGCTTGTTGTCTAGCGTCTTTCTTGTTCAAATGGTGAGGAAGGCTTGCATATGCTGGCAGGGTCATCGAGAATTCAATGGCACAACATTGTGTGTGATTGATAGATTATGCTGAAGTGACAACTGATGAGAATTTGGTATATATGATCGAATTGGTAAGCTCAATGGCATGTTTGTGCTGTTTGTGTGCTACTGGAGCAAATCAAATATATATATATCTTCCCTTCCACAAAATTTGATTGCATGAGTACAGTGGAGATGCACCTAAGTTAATACTTTTTAATGATCTGTTTGTTTAAGTCTGTAATAATGGATTCCATTGATTACAAGTTTGGTTTTGCTTCTTTACTATGATCTAGTACCAACTTAACAACACAGTTAATCTTAGGTGAGATTTTGAGGAGAGCCACTCTCACTAGTAGATTGTATAGTGTTATAAAAAAGGAAAATAATAAAATGGTCCAACACAGTTAATTTAATAATAAAATAATAAAATAGTGTTCATGTTAGGGGGCGACCCTAACACCGTATTATTCTTGATTGAAAGTCGAGGCGGATGGGAATCGAACCCAGCAACCCTTCACAATAGAACATTACAGCGTGCATGCTATAACCACAAAGCCATGAACACTGGGAGATAACAAAATATTATTTCAGCACCTCTTATTTGAAAAACAAGATTTGGAATCCATCTGATTGTCCACGTCGACGACATCCAGGGGCTGCGAGGCCAGAGATTTGGAGGATCCACGCGCGGATCCTGGAGAGCAGCTACTGGCCGAATCAATACCGTCTTCATCCGGCATGAAATCAAAGATTTCTTCCTCTGCTATTCACTGCTGGAAGGGGAACCCATGGAACGTCCTGTCATTCTGGGCAGTAGATTCGTCCAGGACACGAGATCCTTGGCCGGCGTTTTTGCCCAAGCTCGATTTCGCTGCCACAATTTGCCCCTGCTGCGCGAGAGCCATTATCATCGAGTTCCATGGCGCTCTGAGACGCAATCAAACATAGACTCTCACTCTCGGATGCGGGATGCCGCCACATACGCGGTGACCATCGCGTTCCAGGAGACGATCCTAATCGAACAAGATTGACGCCGCATCGATCGAATGCCCTGTTCTTGCTGCTCGCATTTGCCAGCGAAAGGGAATATCGCGCGATCCAAGAGCCTGAACCCGGCGCGGCGGCGTGGATCATTCGGGGGGATCGGCACGAGAGAAGATTTAGCTCCAGCAACGCTGCCGAGAGCGACTTTGCGGAGAAGAGAAATCCCTCGTTCATACAAAAAAATTTGATTGGGTCTCTGGCTGTGGGTTCGAACCTGTGACCTTGCCAATATATTTTTTTATTCTAGTCAGATATCCGGCCATCAGGTTCCCGTCCAAAGTGTACACTAATCGCTTCTTAACGTATACCATAATGTAAACAGCGGCGCAAGAGATTTTCGTTTTGTGGGCGCCTGGCGCGCAGCGTGTCAAGCTCAAGAAAGAAACCATTCTCTTCTCGATGGAATGAAACTCTCACTTTCTCCATGCTCTGGCGAGGCCATGGCAAACAAAACGGGTTGGATGGACTCTGCATCTCAATCTGAGCAAGCAGCTGATGCAGAAGTTATTTTTGAGAAACAAAGTATAAGTATGCTGCAACAAGAACCAGCAACATCCGTTTAAGATATTGTTCTGGAAGATGGCTTGTCTGAGCTCGAGTTTGATTTGATCCAGGCACCATGGTCCCGGGAATCTATTCTTCACTTGGTTGTCCAAGCTGGAGGTCCATAGGTTTGGATCCTTTCAAATCCTCGGGGCGTGAGACTCTGGAGCTCCAAGTTTTGATGCCTTCTCTTGGCAATAATATAATATATTGCTCTGAAACCGTGAAAGCTTACTCACCCGCAAACAAAACTCCAGGGTTGCACCAGAGATCCAATAAACCTGTGAGAGCCTTGACCAAGCTCAAACTCAATCAGCTCAGAGCAAGCTTTCTCAAAAGTTTCCAAGAGCAGATGGCATAACACAAAAAACGTATATCAGGTCACCAACTCATCTCATCACAAGTTGCGTTGTGGTCACTCCACGCCTTGGATGTTGATGAACTACAGGCCTCCATTTTATCTTGGAAAATGCTCGAGGCCAAAGGGTGGCGAAGATGAGGAATGAAGCGATCTGGACTGGACAAGAGTATAAGCAAAATGAGCACGAGAAGAACCACACATGCCGCGGAAAAGCAGTGCTTGTGCTTGTGAGCCTAGTTTGAAGATGTCTGAGACTGAGAAGAAAGACCATGCTGCTCGACTCATAGAGCACGCCCGGCAGCAGCACACCGCCCGGGTAAAGAGCCCCCTGGATCGAAAATGTGCAGCAGTAGCGTATAATGGCAATGGCGGTGGTTTTCCATGGCATCGTTCTTGAGCCTTGACGAGGAGGTGCCATCCAGCGAAGATTTGCAGGAAGGAGGAGCGATCTCCAGCGGTGGGCGCCTGGGCGAGAATGCGGTGAGCACAGATCTGGGAGGGGGAAGGCGCATCCACGAGGAAAATCGTCTCCAGCGGCCTCGAGGTTCCTTGCTAATCTGGTCATAGAAAGGTATGGAAAGTGCGGGCGCTGGAAATCTTCCAGAAGATGAAAGATCGAGGTTCTTTCTCGTGGAAGATTGCGATCGCGGCATTTGCCCTTGTTACTCTTTTTCGAGCATCCAGTTATTTCTCTTGGCAGCTATCAATGCCGATCCGGGGGAGATCCACGCGCTAATCATCGCCGCGTTACGGTGCTCCGTTGGCGAGCATGCCATCGCCGAGATCTTCTTCTGCCAAGAACTGGACAGACACTTGCATCGGGTGGAACCAGGGCATTGCCGTGTGAGCTCGAGACTGGCATCCCAGCCTGATCGGCGCCACATCCCAATCTCTGCCCCAAGCTCCAATTACTACAACGACAAGCCAAAGATGGTGATGGTGTTATTGTCTCAGCTCCAGGATTGCGAGGAGATCAGACAGCAGGGGTATGGCCTCCTCCAAAGGCCGTGGTTGATTTACCCTCCAGCAGTAGTCTTTCAACCAGGCCTGGGGCGGGCCTTCTGCCAACTTAAGTCGAGGTTCCTGGTGTTTCTCACCATGTGTTTCTCACCTGGATCTCTGCCACATCGCCATTGATAGCTGCAAGAATTCGATCGACGAGCATTTGCTGGGCAAATGCGTTCCAGAAGAAAACATTTCCATCTTCCATTTTGTGGAGGACACCCAAGGCATCCGCGGTGCGCCCGCACTTTCCATACATTTCCATGACGAAATTCGTGAGGAACGATCAGAGCAGCGTCTCCTCCTCGTCGTCAAGAAAAATGCGATGGAACCATTCGTTAACTACAGGTAAGCTTCGTCAAAATAGCAAATGTCGCAAGGACAGCGATAGCAGAGGTGACGCTGCCACCATTGGGCGACCTGGATAACGATACGCTGCTCTGCACTTTTGCTTGCATTCCAACAAGGAAGTTCCTCACCCGAGAAGCGCTTGTCTGCTGTGCTTGGCTGGATGATCCGGTCTGGCTCAAACCAAGACAAGCCTTCAAACAATACCTCGCAAAGCAAGCATCACAAGCATTGCTTTTGTGATTTAAAGTGGTATGTATATACTCTTGTCCAGATTGCTCAAGAACGCACAAGAGACTGTCTTGAGCTTCATTCCTCACCTTTGCCACCTTTCGATTTTCGCCAAGCGATGTGAAGAGGTGTGAAAACTCCTCTTCGCTGGAAATCTATTGTTAGTAAGAAAACAAAAGAGAAAAAGGCCCGATCTCCAAGGGCAAAGAAGAAGCACGAGAAAAAGAATGCTGTGTATTGATAAGAAAAACGATGGAATGGAGATATGTATCCACAATTCAGATTCCCCCTTTTGAAAGGCTAGCAGTTCTAACTGCTAGCATATACTATATGTTGTGCATGATTTAATCTATGGCTCCGATGCAGCCTTGGGTTCAAAGTCGGAGTCCCTTGAGCCTGGGTTTTTGGTTGATACACTCTGCTCCTCTGACAGAACTAGACACCGTCCTCGGTGCGAACATAGTCAGTTTCCATCGCTTGTTGCTGCTGCTACTCAAGTCGATAGAGGCGACGTTTTTGCTGCGGGAGTGTAAGCTCGTGGTTAGGGACACTATCTGGTGGATCTGTCCCATCTTCCTGGAGGTCGGCTACCTCAGCCAGCAGGGCAGTATGATCATCCTCGAGCTTTCAGTAGCAAGTGTTGAGCTCTTTGTATTTGAATTTGTAGGTGAATTTGTGAGCTGTTGATGGGGTTGATGGCTGCTTGGAGATGATCTTTCTGATGTCCTGGAGGTCAGTGCGGATTTGCTTCATCTCTTCGAGCTGAGCATCCAGCTGGTGGTTTAAAGGCTCATAGAATTCCTTCTTAATCGCTCCCTGGAGTCTTGCTTGAGAAGATGCTATGCAATGTCAGCTCGTGTTGGGAAGTATTTTGCTTGGTCGCGGTGCATGCGTTGATTGAGGGCTTCAAATAACTTGCGGGTGTAGTAGCTTGGGTCGCGAAGTTTTTCTTCGTACTCCTTCCTGATCCCGTCATAATCATGGCGTACCTGACTCTGTGGCTGAAGCATAGCTGCTGCTCCTACTCCTTTGTGAGACACAAAATCCCTAGGCCCCAAAGTGGAGCTGGAAAGGGTGCCATGTGGTAGTGGCCGAAGTGAAAGCCAAACAAGCGTAACACGTTTGGACTAAAAGCTCCGACTTGAAAGGTCGAGAGCGGGAGTGGAACTCCCAACAAAGTGCTCGAGGAACAAGCATGAAGCAAGCAATAAGCAAGGCTCCAAAAAGGGACCCAAAAAGGACCAACACATGACACGTGAAAGTGTCTGAGGTGGAGTCCGAGGTGGAGTCCGAGATGGAGTCCGAGATGGAGTCCGAGATGGACCCAGACGGAGTCCGAGATGGAGTCCGAGATGGACCCGAGACGGAGTCTGAGATGGAGTCCAAAGTGGAGTCCACGATGGAGTCCGAGATGGAGTCCGAAGTGGAATCCGAGATGGAGTCCGAGATGGACCGAGACGGAGTCCGAGATGACCGGGACCAAGACCGAGACCAAGACCGAGACCGGGACTGAGACCGAGACCGGGACCGAGACCGAGACCGAGGTGGAGGCCGAAACCGAGTCCGAGTCCGAGTCCGAGTCCGAGTCTGAGTCCGAGTCCGAGTCCGAGTTCGAGTCTGAGAGGGTGAAAGCCCAAAGCGTTCGTCTCCCAGATCCTGGGGGTTTTGGCTCCAAAAGTATAGTAAGGGGGAGGACTGTAGTGGAGCCAGTTTGGCCAGGAAAGGCCAGACCCAGTGTTGGGTGATGAACTGACCACTGGGAAGTCCAAGACTAGAGTGAACACGGACCGACAAGCGGGGTAGCTTGGTGAAGTGTTCAAGAGCCGGCTCTAGTTCCCCCGGGAGATCGACTGGCCGATGCTCCCAGTCCAAGTGTGGGTGGCACTACCTACTTGGATACCAGACGTGGCTCAATGGAACCTCGCTCTAAGCCCATGGCTAGAGCACCCAAGGGCGGAAGGTGGGGAAAGTACCTAGGTGGCTCGCGTAAGGCCACGGTGTTCCGAAATGTCGTCCCAAAGGCCCAGACTGTGGAAAGGAAGAGGAACAGTCCTCTAGGGTGTGACCAAGGACACAGTCATGTGGTGATGAAGTCCTAGAGGACCGTGGGGCTTAGTGGTCGGGCCGGTGGGCCTCGATCCAGTGGCAGTGTTGGCAAACACGGCCAAAGGCAAAAAGGGACTTAATGGGGACTGACAGAGGGATATTGGGGAAGGCTGTTCCCTTTGTCGGTTAGCATCCTAAGGATGCTAAGGAGTGGATCTAGGATGACCACTCATGGATGGTTGGCCCAGTCTTGGAGAGACAAGACTGTGTTGCAAGTGGTATTGGACTACCAGTGCAGCAAAGGTGATTGGGCATGGCCTTAGCGTAACAGGCTGTTATGTTGGTGGTACCTTTGAATGTCGGTCATGGGATTGGACACATGGAACACTTGGACCAGGTGCAAGGGTTGAGTGGCATGGATGCCATTTTTGGGGCTAGCAAGTCCCAAGTCCTGAATTGGACTTATGGAGGTTGTGAATGAGACTCCTCCAAATGGTCGGAGGTGTGGTTAAGTGACTAAAGTAGAATGGAAAAATTAGTCACTTACAACTTGGTATCGGAGCTGTTCCTTAGTCTGACTTTTATTGATGCTCAAGTATATCACCATTGATGTTGGCATCGGAAGGTCCTAGGAGTGGGCTTATCCTTGAGGAGTAGCATGTCAAGAGGACACAACTCTCCACTCAAGTTCATGCGTGAACTTCGGCACAATGCGGTGGATAGAAAAGGGCCAATAATGAAACGACTTTGGGATCTTGGGAACAGTATAAGGTTTCCTCAGAGAGCTGAGGATGTGATCCAAATGAGTGTTTGACGCAACAAACGGGCTAACGTAGTTGTGATAAACAACTATAGTTGGGATCACGGGAAAGATAAAGACTCCAAAGCAATAAAAGAGTCACAAGATTATCCTCATATAGTTGAGGTTGGTGCTCATGAATGTGAGACCAGAAGTAATGACTGTGGGAGGTCAAATACAGAAGAGGGCTAAAGTCCTTGAAATGGTAGCTGGGGCTACCTTTAATAAATGCTGGAACAACCCAAGGAGTTGGGGGGTGTACTTAGAGATGAGTTAGTATTCTCATCACATGGACAAGTAGTCCTAAGGGGCAAAGGTTGCCCCAGAGAACAAAATCAAGTGTCAGAGTAACACTTGTGAAAATAGTCCTTGTGAGTGAGGACATGAATGCAAGAAGTGTATTCTAGTGAGCTAGTGCCCGACAAGTAGGACCTTATGGGTCTGTGGATTAACGAAGTCCAAAACTGTTGGATAACTCAAGGAGAGTCAAGGAATGGTCCTAAAGGACTGATGGAAGCATTTGGACTGAAGTGTGTGGTACCCCACGAAGGATGGGGGGGATCATAAGATCCAAGGATGAGAACAGAGGGTATCTCATCGATGGCAAAATATGCCATGCTAAAGTCGTGGGAAGGGTGTTCCCAAAAAAAAAAAACTTTGAAACAAAGTTGTGTGTGACCTCTATGGTGCAGTGCTAACGGATGGTTGGCATGAGAAAGAGTGGTATTGATCTTGGCAAAGACTTAGACACAAAGAAGAAGTGTCATAGAGGTAAACTCGTGGAGCCAATGGTGTGGAGACACCAAATGTGCCAAGGTGTGATACCTTGAGGCTATGTTGGTGGGTTCATGAGAACCCCTTGCCAAAGGAATCCCAATGGAAATGGAAATGGCATAGCCTAAGCTGCAGAGCATGCAGTTGAAGTGTGGTGACCCAGATAATGATGGAGGTGTGGAAGCACCAGCAATGAGTTGTAGGACTTGACAACTATGAGGCAACTAAGCAAAAGGTGCAAAATAATTGGTTAAACGGGTAGAAGGTAGCTACCCAAGCCTTCTTAATGGCATAAGGAAATTGGATATACCCTTACGGGGGATAAGTTGCTTATGTTGCGATATAGTAAGTCAATGTCATGAAAGGAAATACTCATTGTTAAGGAAGCCATCATTGGGACACTTGAACACTCTAGAACACCAGAAGGTGGTGTTTGATGTCGCGAGGGCAATAGATAAGGCCCAAGGGACTAAGTCCCTAGCGAATGATGGATAGAAGGTGCTATCCAAATGTCCAAGGTGGTAGAGACAGGAGAAGACTGTCTACTCGAATTGGACAAAGCCAAAAATGGAATTTTGGCAAGGCTAGTGATGGGCATGTAAAGGCCCATAAGCAACAACGTAATCTCAGTGTGTGGGATTATAGAGTGAGCATAACTGGATTGAGGAACCACTCCCTAGGCTATTGGGTAGGTTCATCCCTAAGAATACTTGCTAAGGCATGATAAAAAGTGCAAAGCTATCCTCTTGGTCTGGAGGAGAATGACCGAAGGAAAGGTGTGAAGCCAAAAGCAAGAAGTATGGGAGTAGAACCAAACCATAGGAATCGAAAGGCATAACCAAGGTTGGTTATGCTAGCTGGGGGCTCGAGGGTGTTGCCGCTAGCAACCGTGATGCCATGGAAAGTCTAAAATATGGAATTGTCCATGTTAGACTATATGGTAATTGGAAAGCTTGCAAAAAGGGAGGCCTTAGTAAGCTAAGGGATAGAGTTCCTTCAAGGTTCCCAAAGATGATTCTAGGTAGTTTAGTACCTAGAAAGGCCAAGTGTAAATAGTTCAAAGAACGTGCGAAATCAGAGTGGCACAGCAGAAGCGTGGTCTTGAAGCTTGCCATGAGGCAAGGTTATCAAGGTTAGGGAAGTAGTTCCCGAGTGTTCAAAGAGAGGGCTTTGAACGAAAGTCAATGATCAAGGGCTTTCACACTTGTGCAGGAACCATGTTACAGTGGTCGGAGGACTTGCCAAAGTGAGATTGGCAAGTCAGGGGAACAAATACCCTAGTTGAAGGTGATAACTTCAAAAAGGGTGGGCCATGGGGCCAAGCATGGAGGAGTCCATGCATGATCACAGACTTGTCAAGTGAGAGGACTTGATAGTGTGGAGGAACTAGGTTCCTAAGCTGTGATCTATAGCGCGCTTTGAGTATAAGTTGGTGCACCGGTGTGGGGAGTCACGCTAGGCATCCTGGGTGATGCCGTCCGTAGATGCATATACGGAGGTTGGGTTCGAGTCCCGACCCTCTAGTGCTTGGGTTCAAGTCCCAATGCACTAGGGCGTGGTGATGGTTTGGAATATGAGGACACTCATTTTTCGGTGGTCATGGACTCTCAGTGTGGAGACTGGTTTGGGCACACTGCCAAGCAAGGGATGCCTCGGAGTCGTGATGCACGGTTAGATTGCTTAGTGTGGCTCAGCATATCTAACTTAAACACTTTGGTGCCAGTGGCACCAAGGACGTGGTGAATGAGATGGGGACACCCAGTCTCAGTTGCTATGGACCCTTGGCCGGAAGGGCTGGCTTGGGCACACCGCCAAGTGTGGGGGATGCCCCCAGGGTCGTAGTTAACAAGTTAAAGGTCTGGAAGACCTAGTACCTATTGGCAAACCTGTTAAGATGCCGAGCTGAGATCACTTGATCTTGTGGCTAAATAAGGACAAGGTCCTTGTTTGGGCTAAGGAATAAGGTTCCTAGTTCAAAGTGTTGATTTGAACTATTGATGATGGTGTGGCTTGGTCAAGGTGACCAAGTGGGAAAAGCACATTAGGGAAATGAACTATGTCATTGCGATGGCATAGTGTGTCCAAGGAAAGTAGTGTCTAAAGAGACCTATGGGAGGGTCACAAAGTTGGGCCGTGGATAGAGCCCACAGCAGAAGCTAAAAAGACTTACTAAGGGTGAACACCCTAGTCTTGGCAAAGCAGAGCCTTTGCTATGGAATCAAAAGAATACCTCAAGGAGGGAGGCAGAGATTCAGTGTTTCTTGGTGCAACAATCAACGGATAGGAGCAAAAGATGAGTGGCCAAGATAGGGCCATGGAATCCCTTGGAAGGAATCCAAGTGACAAAGTTAGGCAAGAAACAATAATGTGTTGGACGCTAACAAATTGCGAGAAAGGAAGTGTGTTTCCAAGGATGGATTCCGAATTGTTCCGATTTGGCGAAAGTGGAAGTTCCAAGGGAGGGAGCAGTAAGGTAGCCAAATGATAGGGCCATGGACAACCCTAGCACAAAGTATGATAAATGGAACTTAGTGCCCAAGGTGGCACGAAATAGAAGAGAAGATGATGGTGCCCTCAAGTAAAGAACTTCCTAGGATGGGAAGTGGAGTTGCACAATATGTGCAATGCAAGGTGTTGGAGACACCTAGGAAAATTGACTTCAAGAAGTCAAAAGTAAACGTTCCAAAGTGCAAAGGTTATATCAATGAAAATTGAGACTACTCAAGATGGAGTAGTGGGATTGAGATAGAGACGGTGTCTCTAACAAATTTAGCGAGAACTAAACCAATAAACGGAAGGAACCACCACAAGTGGTCCAATCAATCTCTAAGTTAGAGAGACTATCCTCCTTAGAGGATGGACAAGGCATGGTGAGCCTTCGGGGTCAAACCATAGACAAATATTGGCCGGGTGCCAAGGATGGGAATGGTAATATCTGCGGGTGTGACTTTATAAAAGGGTTTACCGTTCGATGAGGACATCAAACTTCGTCTATGGGTGGTGGAGTTGTGAGACACAAAATCCCTAGGCCCCAAAGTGGAGCTGGAAAGGGTGCCACGTGGTAGTGGCCGAAGTGAAAGCCAAACGAGCGTAACACATTTGGACTAAAAGCTCCGACTTGAAAGGTTGAGAGCGGGAGTGGAACTCCTAACAAAGTGCTCGAGGAACAAGCACGAAGCGAGCAATAAGCGAGGCTCCAAAAAGGGACCCAAAAAGGACCAACACATGACACGTGGAAGTGTCTGAGGTGGAGTCCGAGATGGAGTCCGAGATGGAGTCCAAGATGGAGTCCGAAGTGGAGTCCGAGATGGAGTCCGAGATGGACCGAGACGAAGTCCGAGATGGAGTCCGAGATGGACCCGAGACGGAGTCCGAGATGGAGTCCGAAGTGGAGTCCGAGATGGAGTCCGAGATGGACCAAGACGAAGTCCGAGATGGACCCGAAATGGAATCCGAGATGGAGTCCGAGAAGGACCCGAGATGAAGTCCGAGGTCA
The DNA here is from genome assembly GCF_000143415.4 of Selaginella moellendorffii. Taxonomy (NCBI): domain Eukaryota; kingdom Viridiplantae; phylum Streptophyta; class Lycopodiopsida; order Selaginellales; family Selaginellaceae; genus Selaginella; species Selaginella moellendorffii. The sequence goes on from NW_003314387.1 coordinate 370,707, forward strand.
AGACCGAGACCGGGACCAAGACCGAGACCGAGACCGAGACCGGGACCGAGACCAAGATCGAGACCGGGACCGAGACCGAGACCGGGACCGAGACCGAGACCGGGACTGAGACCGAGACCGGGACCGAGACCGAGATTGAGGCAAAGGCCAAGACCGAGCCCGAGCCCAAGCCCGAGCCCGAGTCCGAGTCCAAGTCCGAGTCCGAGTCCGAGTTCGAGTCCGAGTCCGAGTCCGAGAGGGTGAAAGCCCAAAGCATTCATCTCCCAGACCCTGGGGGTTTGGTGAGCTCCAAAAGTATAGTAAGGGGGAGGACTGTAGTGGAGCCAGTTTGGCCAGGAAAGGCCAGTTTGGCCCAAGAAGGCCAGACCCAGTGTTGGGTGATGAACTGACCACTAGGAAGTCCAAGACTAGAGTGAACACGGACCGACAAGCGGGGTAGCTTGGTGAAGTGTTCAAGAGCCGGCTCTAGTTCCCCCGGGAGATCGACTGGCCGATGCTCCTAGTCCAAGTGTGGGTGGCACTACCTACTTGGATACCAGGCGTGGCTCAATGGAACCTCGCTCTAAGCCCATGGCTAGAGCGCCCAAGGGCGGAAGGTGGGGAAAGTACCTAGGTGGCTCATGTAAGGCCACGGTGTTCCGAAATGTCGTCCCAAAGGCCCAGATTGTGGAAAGGAAGAGGAGTAGTCCTCTGGGGTGTGACCAAGGACACAGTCGTGTGGTGATGAAGTCCCAGAGGACCGTGGGGCTTAGTGGTCGGGCCGGTGGGCCTCGATCCAGTGGCAGTGTTGGCAAACACAGCCAAAGGCAAAAAGGGACTTAGTGGGGACTGACAGACGGATATTGGGGAAGGCTATTCCCTTTGTCGGTGAGCATCCTAAGGATGCTAAGGAGTGGATCTGGGATGACCACTCATGGATGGTTGGCCTAGTCTTGGAAAGACAAGACTGTGTTGCAAGTGGTATTGGACTACCAGTGCAGCAAAGGTGATTGGGCATGGCCTTAGCGTAACAGGCTGTTATGTTGGTGGTACCTTTGAATGTCGGTCATGGGATCGGACACATGGAACACTTGGACCAGGTGCAAGGGTTGAGTGGCATGGATGCCATTTTTGGGGCTAGCAAGTCCCAAGTCCTGAATTGGACTTATGGAGGTTGTGAATGAGACTCCTCCAAATGGTCGGAGGTGTGGTTAAGTGACTAAAGTAGAATGGAAAAATTAGTCGCTTACATCCTGCTCCATGATCCTGGTGTTTCTCGCTGTGTTCTTGGTCTCGGGAGTTGCATTTGCTTTGTTGGATGTGGGTGACGTGGTCGGGCCAGATTCTTTGAGGTGGTTGGAGATGAGCTTTTCAGTTTGATGGTGGATGAACAGCCCAGATGTGGCGCTGAAATTAATTTATCCGTTCAGAAACTTTTCGCTTGGAATTTTGTTGAAGGGGCGGAATTTTTGTGAATGCTGGTCATGGTATTTGCTGGAGGAGGCATGCTTGTGTGTTCTTCAAGTGATTGGTGAAGGTAGTCAATGTTTTCCTTTGTGGAACGTGTCGAGGAGGTCGAGGCTTTGAGAATGTTGTTCTCAACTGGTGGAGAAATTGAGTTCAGGGCGAGCAGCTGACATTTTCCTTTGGCAATGTTGATGTGTTTGTGAGAAATTGTCGGTTTTGGGGCTGATTCAAGTGGATGCGGGCTCTGGGGTGAGTGTGGATGGTGGTGTGAGTTATCTTCATTGTCGCTGATGATGAGGTGCTCTCAAATTAGCGGTGGCGGCGAAGTGGAGTTGAATTGTTGGAGTGTTTGTTGCTAGAGCTGGTGTTGTTGGAGTGAGTTGAGCCTGATTGTTGAGATGTTGGCTTCGGTTTCTTGCTGGGAGTTGCTCCTTCTGATTCTGACTGTTCTTCGAAGCTGTCACTTTGTTCTGTGGAGTTCATTTGGGTTGTCCACGGTTGTTTGTTGGGAAGAGCTTGGTGTAGAGCAATCAGCAGTGGGAATATTACTGTCCGCATGGTCTTTTTGTTGAGTGTGGTGAGGATGGCGCAGTCGAGAAGCTTGAGAAGGAGCTCGTGGAGATGATGAGCCACGTTCACACGTTTGCCGTCAAGTAGAGCTCTGTAGACTTCTACTCTGCACTTGCCAATGGTGCGATCTATTGGGCGAAGTTCGTAGTAGAGGAGGAGGGATTTGAGGCGATCCATATGCTGCTCCTCGATGTCCTCCCATGTGAGCTCACCGGTAATTTCTCGATTGGCCTTGATGATTTGCTGTGGAACTTCTCCTGAAAATTTGAGCAGTCCCTTGTTGGAGATTTTGAAAACAGAGGCGATTCTTGGTGATTTCGTTGGTGCTGTCGGTTATGGTGCCATTCTTGGGGTTGAAGGAGGCGGCCAGCTTCCTTGCTAGTTTTTGATCAGGGTGTGTTGAAAAGGCCTTGTGGAGGAGCTTGAATCCATGGCCCTTGAGCCAGGTGGTTGTGTCGTTGCTGGGAAGCCTAGGAATATGGTGTATGACGTATCTGAGGCGCCGCTGTGGATGAGCTAGCATCTTTCTCTTCATTTTCTGTGGTCGAAGTGCTCACCCCGTTAGGGTTCTTGAAACCTGTAACTGTTGGTTGGCTGATTGTGTGGCGCTCGATTGTTGGTGATGAATGGTAGAGATTTGTTGACGGAATTGATGTGGTTTGATTTGGCTTGATTGCAGATCAATGGTGGATATTGCTGATGAAGTTAACTCAAGTTCAACTATTGATATTTGCTCAGGTGGCGTTGATCCAACAGTAGCTTGGGACTTAGAGATTTTTGCTGCTGTTTATTGCTGAAGTTGGTGGATGAGTTCGTGTTGAGTTGAGTTGAGTTGAGTTGTGTCGAACTGATTTGAGTTAAAGTTTGTCTGCTGGGGTGAGTGTCGATTGTTGGTTTTGGGGTGTTTGTCAGTTTGGGTCGGAAATTTGCTGAGGTGCTGATGCTGAATATGTCGACGTGATATGGTCGAAGCTTGTTGAGGTTGACGATCTCAATGAAGTCTTCAGTGAGTGTGCTGACTTTGGCGGTGCCGTTGGGGTATAGTTCAATGATTTTGAAAGGTCCTTGCCATTTGGTGTGGAGTTTTCGGCCAAGTTTGCCGATGGGTCCTCGGTATCAGAGAACATGATCGTCGACGTTGTATTTGGGAATGTTATACCGGGATGCTTGTCAGTCATGCCGAGCTTTTCTCTGTTTTTGGATGGCGTGAAGTGTCTAGAGGGCGTTGAGTCGGAGTTTGTCGAGATGTTCGAGTTGCTGAAGCCTTTCTCGAACTGCATGTTGCTGTTGCTTTTGCTGTGGCATGTCAGAGAGGTATTGCTTCGGCCCACTTGGTAGTGTAATCGGTGGTGATGATGATGTACTGATTTCGTTGACGGGTGCTGACTTGGGGTCCGATGAAGTCGAGTCCCCATTTCTGAAATGGTGCCATTGGGAATGTTGGGTTGAGTTGTTGAGTCTGAGTTTTTTGGCAGTAATCGGTGTTGGTTGACAGTATGTAGTGTTGGAACTTTTGAAGTGAGTAGATCATGCCGAGAGCTTTTTTCTTGGTGGTGGTGTAATTTCGTTCAGCTGGGTTGAGTAGTCAGCTGGCGTAGTAGATTGGTTGATCTCGGTTGTTGTGTTTAGTTTGGCTGAGAATTGCACTAGTGACAATGTCGAAAGTGTCGACATGAATGTGGAACTCTTGTGTCCAATTGGGCTTGGAAAGGATTGATGCTGTTGTTAGTTTGAGTCAGAGAATGTCGAATGCTTGTTGCTGTTCAAATGTCTATGTCCATTGGGCATCTTGCTTCAATCCATTGGTGAGTGGTTTGGCAATGTGAGCGTACTTGTGGATGAATCGTCGGTGATATCCGACTTTGCCGAGGAAGCGCTGAAGTTCTTTGTCGGGGTTGAGTGCTATGTCTTTGTTCTCCTCGCACTTGTTGAGGCATTTCTCCAGGCATTCAAGATGTCGATCTTCCAAGATGAAAACGCTGAAGTCGTCCATGAAGACTCTCATGAAGTCGGTGAGGTATTCTCGGAAAGTGTTGGTGACAAGCCTTTGGAAGGTGAATGGGGCGTTGTAGAGTCCAAAAGGCATTCGTCGGTAAGCATAGGCTCCCCATGGAATGATGAATGCTGTCTTGTGCTGATCTTCTTCGGCAATGTAAATTTGGTTGTAGCCAGAGAAACCATCGAGGAAGGAGTACATCTCGTGTCCGGCGACTACGTCAAGAACTTCATTGGTAAACGGTATTGGGAAAACATCTTTTTCAGTGGCGTCGTTGAGCTGTTTATAGTTGACGCAGATTCGAAGTTTGCCATTTTTCTTTGGCACAACCACCAATGGTGAAAGCCAAATCGGATTCTGAATCGGGTAGATGTACTCGACTTGGAGAAGCTTGTTGAGTTCTTTCTTTACTTGTTCCATCAGATTCGGATTCATCCGGTAGGCTGCTTGGCTTCTTGGTTTTGAGTCTGGAAGAAAGGTGATGGTGTGAAGGCTGAGTTTGGGCGAAATTCCCTTAAGGTCTCGATAACTCCAAGCGAACAAGTGTTTCTTCTTTTGGAGAAGATTGATGCCTTTGTCTCAAAAACTTGCCGAGATGTCGGTAGCGAGTACAATGTAGTGTTCGTTGCCATCATCGGCAAGGCTGAATTTTTTGAGTTTTTGGTCGGCTGGAATTGACGGAATGTAGGCAACTTTGTTGTGGTTGTCGACTGTGAATGTCGGTGGCGCTTCGAGTTTTGTATCTCGAGTGACTGGATTTTTTAGTGCTGATGTAATCGGGGGTCGTTCTCATTGGAAGTCGGCGACAATTCGGAAGAGGTCGATCTCGGCCAAAGGTTCGAGATCGGGGTAGGCTTTGAGAATTTGTTGTTCTTCATAGTTGTCGAGGCCATCTTCGAGATTAAATTCTTCCAAGTCAATAGGTCGGTTTTGGCTGGACAGTGATTTGGTCGCTTTTGTCGACACAGTTGTCGGTCTGTCTGGTCTGTGAAGGATAAGATTGTCATTGGGCCAATCTTGATAAACTTGGGCAGTTCGGAGCCAAGGTCAACCGAGGAAAATCAAGTATCCATTGGTCTGCTCTGGTAGTTTGAGGACGACATAGTTGACTGGTATTTCAACGCCTTGAATGGTGGGGTTGACTTTTTGGATGATGCCTTTGGGTTGAATAGATCGGTGGTCGGCCATTTGGACATTGAAAGGTGCTGGGTGGACTGGGCCAATGTTGAGTTGTTGAACAAGACTTTCTTCAATAATATAAACGCTAGAGCTGCTGTCAATTATGGCTCCTCGAACAAGGTGTTTGTCGAGTCGTAGGTCAATTGTCGGAACATCATTGTCACAATCGCCTGGTTGAATCTCAATTCGAAATGTGTCAACAGCTGTCTGTGTGGAGTTGAGTGTGGGCAAGTCTGTCAAAGTGTTGGTCGGTGCAGATGTTAGATCGGTGAGCTGTT
>NW_003314387.1:376328-378765 GCF_000143415.4 Selaginella moellendorffii
CTGGTACTGAGTCTTGGCATTGTTGTCGAGCTGGTGATGGTTGAGCTTCATTGTCAGAGTCTAAAATCACTAATTCAGGTGGTTGTAGAGCGAGTTGCCGTTGTATCTTGGCGGCTAACTTCTGCTTCTTTTCCCATTCCTGGAGTTTTGTCGGGCTCTCAAGGCCTTTCTCTTTACTATCTCTAGAATCTCTGTCTGGTTGTTGTTGTTTTTTTGCTCGAATTTGTGCTCGGGTTTGTACTGCCATGACTTGAGGATCTAAGTCATCATTGTCGGCATAAGGTAGTTCATCGGTCTCGACCATCCTTGTTGTTGGTGGTTGCTGCTGGTTTTGATCTTATTGTCGAGGAGGCGGTGGACCAAGTCTCGGCGGACTGCCTTGGTTTTGAAGTCGAGGTTGCCATGCTCGGTTGTTACAGTTGCCTTGGTAGCCATGGTCTTGATAACCTTGGCCTTGGTATCTTCAGTTTTGGTATCTTGGGTATTGTTGGTATCCTTGGTTGTAGTTGTCTCGGTTTGCTGGGTAGTTCCAGTTCGGCGGGTGTTGTTGATCGTTGTAGTTGTTGTTGTAGTCGTTATTGTAATTGTTGTAGCGAGGTTGATCATTCCATTGTCAACTCTGGTGTTGGAAGTTGTTTCTCAGCAGTCTCCAGTTTGTCGGAGGTGGTGGCTGGTAATTGTTGAAGTATTGATTTGGATATGGTTGTCGAAATTGCTGTCGGGGATAGTTCAAGACTTGTCAAACTTCTGGAGAATTTCAAAATTTTCAAGTTTTGGCGTCATGACCTTCTTTGGTACAGATCTGGCATTTGGAGATTTGGAGCTTGCAGTCACTTGCTGGATGTCCTTCGTTCTTGCACTTAGTACACCAAATTCTAGATCGAAATTCTTTGATGTCGGCCTTGGCTTTTCCCTTGAGCTTGTCGATTGTTTTCTTGAGTTTCCGAAGTTTTGACTTGGTGCTCTCTCCGAGTTCATCTCGGAGTTGTCGTCGGAACTGCTATCAGAATCTGAGTTATCTGTGTCATCTACTTGTGCTGTCATTCGTCGAGCTTGAACATCTTGATGGGCTCTTGTGAGTTCGAGATAAGTGGCAACATTGATGTGCGTTGCCGCTTCTCAGAGGGATCGTTGGAGTCCTTGCATGTACCATTGGTAAAGTAATGTTTCGGTGGCACTGTTTCCGCATTTGCTGGCATGTTGAGTGAAGGTTTGAGTGTAGTTGTCGATGGATTGACCAGACTTCTACTTGAGTTTTTGGATCTTGTGAAGTCGTTGGCTTTGAGTGAGGGAAGACTTGAATCGGTCTACGAGCTTGAGTGCGAGGTCGTCGAAACTTGTATTTTGAGGAAGCGTTTGAGCCCATTTGTTGGCTCTCTTTCGAAGGGTACATCAGAAATAGTATGGAAGTTCAGTCGTTTGGCCGTTGATTCAGATTTCTTCTCGGAACTGTTCAACATGTTTCTCGGCGTCTTCTGACTTCAGACCATGAAATAGTGGATAGGAGACGTGTCTTCCAACAGGTATGTTGGCGACGGCGGTAGTGACTGCCATTTGCTGATGATATTTTCGTAGATGAAGGTTGCTGTTGCTTTCGCTGTGGCATGTCGAAGAGGTATTGCTTCGGCCCACTCGGTAGTGTAATCGGTGGTGATGATGATGTACTGATTTTGTCGACGGGTGCTGACTTGGGGTCCGGCGAAGTCGAGTCCCCATTTCTGAAATGGTGCCATTGGGAATGTTGGGTTGAGTTGTTGAGTCTGAGTTTTTGGCGATAATCGGTGTCATTGACATGTGTCGCAGCATTTGCAGAATTCTTCAGTGTCATGCCAGAGTGTCGGCCACCAGAGGCCGGCTTGAAGAATCTTCCGAGTTGTGGTGTTAGCAGCAAAGTGTCCGCCGGAAGGTCCATCGTGAGCTTCCTTGATGATTTGAGTTGTGCTTGGCGGCTTGATGCATTGGTGAAGAATGTTGTCAATTCCTAGTTTGTAGAGAGTGCCTCCGATAACTGAGTATCGTTGGGTTTTAGCAACAAAAGTCTTCTTTTGGTCGGACGTAGTGTACTGATCTGGAACTTTTGCTGAGTTCAGGTAACTGAAGACGTCATCAAGCCAGGTTGCTGGTATTGAAACTCGGAATAGGTTTGAGTCGGGTAAGTCATCAGTAAGTCTTTTGGGTTTGTCGCCGGTGGTGATCCGGCTGAGATAATCTGCTTGCTTGTGATTTTTGCTGGGTTTGTGGAGGATCTCGAAGTTTTATTCTTGTAGTAAAAGGAACCATCTTAATATTCGACCAGATAGTATCGGCTTGTTGATGAGGTAAAGGAGTGCCTTGTGGTTGACGAAAAGGACGACTTTGGTTGACAGTATGTAGTGTCGGAACTTTTGAAGTGAGTAGATCATGCCGAGAGCTTCTTTCTTGGTGGTGGTGTAATTTC
>NW_003314387.1:389887-393579 GCF_000143415.4 Selaginella moellendorffii
TGTTGGCGTCAGATTGAGGGTTATCACGTGAGGCCTCATGCCATTCCGACGAGGCTGGTCGCCCAGGTGAATGCACAACCTCATCCAAACGAAGTAGAATCTCAAGGAAGTTCTTGTGGCCGATGTAGCCTTCCACCCCATCTTCTGCTCCAAACAGACAATGCTGGCAGTGAGAATAAAAACATGTACGTCTTCGCGTACTTGGCGATGCTTGTTGCCAAAGGCATATTTGAAACGGTTACACTTGGCTTTCTCATGGTTGGGCACACTCATGAAGCCGTCGATGCCATGTTCAGTCACCTGGCAGAGTCCCTCCGGCGATCCAATGTCCTCACCCTCTCACAACTCTACAATGAATTCCAAAATTGCATCAAAGGTATTGTTGAAGCTGCACTTGTGACAGAGGTTCCAGACTTTAAGGGGTTTGTAAGAGGCTACATCAGGGACGGATCCGAAACGCTGATTGGCCACTCCAAGCCTCTTCAGTTTCATTTCAGCATGCGTGACGGTGCTCTAGTGATGAGGTACAAGATGAGAGAATGGGACACAGTGTGGCTGCCAGTGGACGGCATTGAACTCTTCAAGAGAGATCCCATAACTGGGGAACCTATGATTCCTCAGGGTTCCCCACGGCCGATGCACCCGGATGGACTCAAAGACCATGAAAGTATAGTGGCCGGGATTAGACAGCATATTGCCTTCTGGAAGAGGGGGTTGGTGTTTGGTGGAGAATCCTATTTTAAGAGGTGCAAGCCTTTGCTCGAATACTGGGAGAAGATTATATCTGCTATCCAAAATGGGCCGGTTGTATATGAAGAATTGGAAGAGTCCTTTTGGCAAGAACCCAGAGCACCAGATAGTAGCGGAACAATGTCCTCTGGAAATGCAGTGACAGATAACGATGTTGAGGATCACTATTGTGGGCCGAGGAACAAGAAGCCGGATTCAGCATTCAATCCAGTACAGGTCTGCAAAGGAATGGTCGTGCTTGGCAGACCCAGTAATAAAAAACAAATGATATGGGTGGGGCGCTGCATCACTGATGCAGAGGAGGACGCGGAAACTAACTCCTTCAATGTAACTGTGGAGTGGTTCAAGCCAAGTTCCGGATATACGAAGGATTGCCTAGAAAAGAGATGGGTGCTGAATCCAAGGGATCCCAGCATGAGCATATCGGTGGATAATGTTGTGCATGGTTAGATGCGGAAGCAGAGTGCCACCATCACCTTGCCAGACCATGCAAGAGATGCAGCAAGAGCATTCATAACCCGGGTTTAAGGTGAGATTCATTAATATTCCTTTACTAAGTTTCTAATGTATTTTATTTCAAGGTGAACAATCCGAATCTGAATCAGAGGAGGCGTGATGGCATGGCGTGATGGCGTGAGGCGTGACACCAAAAAGGAGGTGTCCACTAGCGCTTAGGCTTATAATGGCGTGTGCCCTCATGCCATTTACTTGATCACCAAATACCTTTTTCCCTTTGCACTAGTATATCTTAATACCGGTCTGAGAAATAGAATGGCATGTGCCCTCAGGCCTTTTACTAAATCACCTTTGAAAGAAATGCAAGCCTCTATGTCGTAAAAAAAAGGTACTAGAGAAATTCCTTAATAATATGAATGTTATTTAGTTTCATGAAAATACACTAAGGGTCAAATGAGTTAAATGACTTCTCTAGACTAGCAATGCCTCTTGCTACACCTTCACAATTAGATTCGTTAGAAAAAGATAACATTGAATAATATCTAGATGTTCTCACTATTAAGTTATATGTCTGGCTAATAGGAATGACGTTCATCTTCGAAAGCTCACCACACGCTCAATGAACAAACAAATAGTGTGTGCGTGCATGCCATTGCTCTTCTTTAGCTTCAGATTCGGCTTGTTCACCTTGACAATGAGATTTATTATACAACCAGATGGACTCAGTCTGGACACAAAGTCACCGCGCTAGTCACCATGCCCCAGATATGTCTAGCCCCTGGACAAAAAACATATAATTTCACGTCATTTTCAAATACTTGAAAATTTGTACCTAGTCCCATTTTACTGAATAAATCCCACTTTAACGAAATAGAGCTTAAATCGGATTCTGAATCGGGTAGATGTACTCGACTTGGAGAAGCTTGTCGAGTTCTTTCTTTACTTGTTCCATCAGATTCGAATTCATCTGGTAGGCTGCTTGTCTTCTTGGTTTTGAGTCTGGAAGAAAGGTGATGGTGTGAAGGCTGAGTTTGGGCAAAATTCCCTTAAGGTCTCGATAACTCCAAGCGAACAAGTGTTTCTTCTTTTGGAGAAGATTGATGCCTTTGTCTCAAAAACTTGCCGAGATGTCGGTGGCGAGTACAATGTAGTGTTCATTGCCATCATCGGCAAGGCTGAATTTTTTGAGTTTTTGGTCGGCTGGAATTGACGGAATGTAGGCAACTTTGTTGTGGTTGTCGACTGTGAATGTCGGTGGCGCTTCGAGTTTTGTATCTCGAGTGACTGGATTTTTTAGTGCTGATGTAATCGGGGGTCATTCTCATTGGAAGTCGGCGACAATTCGGAAGAGGTCGATCTCGGCCAAAGGTTCGAGATCGGGGTAGGCTTTGAGAATTTGTTGTTCTTCATAGTTGTCGAGGCCATCTTCGAGATTATATTCTTCCAAGTCAATAGGTCGGTTTTGGCTGGACAGCGATTTGGTCACTTTTGTCGACACAGTTGTCGGTCTGTCTGGTCTGTGAAGGATAAGATTGTCATTGGGCCAATCTTGATAAACTTGGGCAGTTCGGAGCCAAGGTCAACCGAGGAAAATCGAGTATCCATTGGTCTGCTCTGGTAGTTTGAGGACGACATAGTTGACTGGTATTTCAACGCCTTCAATGGTGGGGTTGACTTTTTGGATGATGCCTTTGGGTTGAATAGATCGGTGGTTGGCCATTTGGACATTGAAAGGTGCTGGGTGGACTGGGCCAATGTTGAGTTGTTGAACAAGACTTTCTTCAATAATATAAACGCTAGAGCTGCCGTCAATTATGGCTCCTCGAACAAGGTGTTTGTCGAGTCGTAGGTCAATTGTCGGAACATCATTGTCACAATCGCCTGGTTGAATCTCAATTCGAAATGTGTCAACAGCTGTCTGTGTGGAGTTGAGTGTGGGCAAGTCTGTCAAAGTGTTGGTCGGTGCAGATGTTAGATCGGTGAGCTGTTTGGTGAGGTAGGGTGCAATCTTCAGTAGTTGGCCGATGGTGATCTGAATATTTTGGTTGAGGATAGTCTCTGCTACTTCTTGGATTTTGTCGAAGTTTGCCGAATTGTGTTCTAGTGTCAGTGTTGATGTTGGACGATTTGTCTGTCAGTTTTCTGGTACAGAGTCTTGGCATTGTTGTCGAGCTGGTGATGGTTGAGCTTCATTGTCAGAGTCTAAAATCACTAATTCGGGTGGTTGTAGAGCGAGTTGCTGTTGTATCTTGGCGGCTAACTTCTGCTTCTTTTCCCATTCCTGGAGTTTTGTCGGGCTCTCAAGGCCTTTCTCTTTACTATCTCCAGAATCTCTGTCTGGTTGTTGTTGTTTTTTTGCTCGAATTTGTGCTCGGGTTTGAACTGCCATGACTTGAGGATCTAAGTCATCATTGTCGGCATAAGGTAGTTCGTCGGTCTTGACCATCCTTGTTGTTGGTGGTTGCTGCTGGTTTTGATCTTGTTGT
>NW_003314387.1:393769-412854 GCF_000143415.4 Selaginella moellendorffii
TCAGCGGGTGTTGTTGATCGTTGTAGTTGTTGTTGTAGTTGTTGTTGTAATTGTTGTAGCGAGGTTGATTATTCCATTGTCAACTTTGGTGTTGGAAGTTGTTTCTCAGCAGTCTCCAGTTTGTCGGAGGTGGTGGCTGGTAATTGTTGAAGTATTGATTTGGATATGGTTTTTGAAATTGCTGTCGGGGATAGTTCAAGACTTGTCAAACTTCTGGAGAATTTCAAAATCTGCAAGTTTTGGCGTCATGACCTTCTTTGGTACAGATCTGGCATTTGGAGATTTGGAGCTTGTAGTCACTTGCCGGATGTCCTTCGTTCTTGCACTTAGTACACCAAATTCTAGATCGAAATTCTTTGATGTCGGCCTTGGCTTTTCCCTTGAGCTTGTCGATTGTTTTCTTGAGTTTCCGAAGTTTTGACTTGGTGCTCTCTCCGAGTTCATCTCGGAGTTGTCGTCGGAACTGCTATCAGAATCTGAGTTATCTATGTCATCTACTTGTGTTGTCATTCGTCGAGCTTGAACATCTTGATGGGCTCTTGTGAGTTCGAGATAAGTGGCAACGTTGATGTGCGTTGCCGCTTCTCAGAGGGATCGTTGGAGTCCTTGCATGTACCATTGGTAAAGTAATGTTTCGGTGGCACTGTTGCCGCATTTGCTGGCATGTTGAGTGAAGGTTTGAGTGTAGTTGTCGATGGATTGACCAGACTTCTACTTGAGTTTTTGGATCTTGTGAAGTCGTTGGCTTTGAGTGAGGGAAGACTTGAATCGGTCTACGAGCTTGAGTGCGAGGTTGTCGAAACTTGTATTTTGAGGAAGTGTTTGAGCCCATTTGTTGGCTCTCTTTCGAAAGGGTACATCAGAAATAGTATGGAAGTTCAGTCGTCTGGCTGTTGATTCGGATTGCTTCTCTGAACTGTTCAACATGTTTCTTGGCATCTTCTGACTTCAGACCATGAAATAGTGGATAGGAGACGTGTCTTCCGACAGGTATGTTGGCGACAGCTGTAGTGACTGCCATGTGCTGTTGGTAGTAATGTTGGTATTGTTGAGGTTGTTTTGTCAGGTTGTCACCATGGAGTCCTAAGGTGATTTGTAGCAAGGGGTTGTTGGGGTCAATAGCAAAGTTGGTGTAAGAAGAAGGTGGTGAATTGTTGTTGTTATTTAGTGGACTCTTCTCTGTTTTTTCTTCTATGTTAGGACTATTTTTGGGTGTGTCATCGACGTTGTCATCGGCGTCGAGTTGCTTGCTGGTGTTGATTTTTGGAAGATGGTGCTCAAACTTGTTGTCGACGTATTTGTTAGAGTTATGTTGTCTTGGTTGTGGTTGTTCTTCTAAATTGTCAAAGAGTTCTTCGAATGTATAGTTGTGTGGTGATTGTGGTTGCTGTGGAAGATTGTTGTCGTCGTCGACGATTGGTTCGTCAATCTCGTTGTTGTTGGATGATTGGAGCCGTTCGGCAGTTTGGTGTGAGTTGTTGACGTCGAGTGCTTGACTATTGGATGATTCAGGTTGTTCATCTTTACTGCTGTTGACTGGGTATATCGGAGTGTGACTGTAATTGGTGAAGTCGAGTTGTTGTCTCGTCAGCGTGTTGAAGTTGAAAGCATGTTCGAAAGGTCTTGCTGATAGTGGGCTTCGGTAGATGTTGGAAGCAAATGTGGGATATATTGGTGTTGTGAATATCGGTCAGTATGGCGAAAATGGTGCTGGTCTGGTGAAGTCTGTGAAGCTGGGCGGGAAACTTGGTCGTTCGTCATCACTGTAGATGGGGTTGGTGAATGTACCTTTGAAGTGGTTGTATGCTGCTTGAAAAATGTTTTGTTGCTCGGGCGTAGTCTGTGTCGACTGCTCAAATGTTCGGTTGGGCTCAGGCACTTTGGTGGGTGCCATCGAGGGTGTTGATTCAGGCTCGGGCACTTCGGTGGGTGCCGTCGAGGGTGCTGCCGGTGGTGTGTCCAGTGGTGTTGTGTAGTCGTCGTATTCTTCGCAGATGTCCAATATTGGTTCGTCGGAGTTAGCTCGCGGTAATAATTTGTGTTGGATGTAATTCTCTCTCTTGGAGGGTCTAACAATTTGATTCAACTTCTCTTAGTCTTTCTTTCTCTTTGTTTCTAAATTCTTCAAATCTCTATCTAAACTTCGGATAAGTCATTGTCGGTCTTCTTCCGACTTGCTGGATGTTCTTTGTGGTTTTGGATACATGCATTCTTCTACTGGTTGTCAGTGTCAGATTCGTGTCTGCAGTCAATCATGCAGTTCGGGCAGAACTTCGGGAAGACTGTCAGCAGGCCAATTGTCGATAAAGTCGTTGTGAGGTTGTTATTTCTTTTCTGTGCAAATATTGACGGTGGTGCGTGTTGGGTTGGGTTGTGTTCAGCCGAGTTGTGTTGGGTCGAGTGTGCTGGTGCAGTATGCAGACTGGTCTTCCACTTGCTGGTGCCGAGATGGAGTTTGATGAAGAGTTTCGGATATTTGGGTTTGTCTGGAATGATTTCTTCGATAATGTCGTCAAGTTGTTCGAGTCCGGATTGGGCGATGGCGTGATTGGCGAGAGTTGTTGCAGCGAACGTGTTGATTTTGAACTGAGTTCGGACTGTTGTTTTGGTGCTGAGCTGCTGACTCTATCGGAGGGGTTGTCGAAAAATTGGTGGTGCGTTGTCAAGTTGTCCCTCGACAAGTTCTCTGATACCGGGTAATAGAGTGATGGGTTCGTCATTGGTGTAGGTTCTGAGGATGTGCTTCGGTATTTGGAGTGGACGCAGGAATTGGAATTGTGTCGGAGCGCTAGGATTGCTGGGTCGACGACTGCACGGAAGATGAGTTCGTTTCAGCAGTGGTGTCGGTTTGTGTCGAGTGCACTGGTTGAGGTCTCGAGCTTGGAGTGGGTGGTCTTGTGCTCGGAGATGGAGTTCGCCAATGAAGCTGTTGAGGGCGTCTACTGATGAAGTTGCTGGTAGATTGGAGTTTCTTGTCAAAGAGGGTTGTTGGTGGTCTTTGTTGGTGATTGGACTCAGAGATCGAGAGAGAGAGAGCTTTCAGATTCTGCAAAGATCTCCTCTGGGAAGGGTCTGCCTCTACTGCGTTGGGTGGCGATCGCTTGGATGCCGTTGATCCATATTGGTGATGGCATTTGTTTGTTGAATTTGGGCGAATTGGGTGGCGAATTGGGTAGCAAATTGGGTGGCAAATTGGGTAACGAATTTTGGCAAGTTGGGTAGATTGCTTGATCATTCTTGCTATCTGCGCACAAAGAATGGAGAAAGAATGGAAGAATTTGTGAACCTAAAGGGGAATTCAAAAGCTGTGGTCGCCAAATAAAGAGGTGTGAAAACTCCTCTTCGCTAGAAATCTATTGTTAGTAAGAAAACAAAAGAGGAAAAAAGCCCGATCTCCAAGGGCAGAGAAGAAGCACAAGAAAAAGAATGCTATGTATTAATAAGAAAAATGATGGAATGGAGATAGGGATCGACAATTTGGATTCCCCCTTTTGAAAGGCTAGCAGTTCTAACTGCTAACATATTGTGCATGATTTAATCTATGGCTCCGATGCAGCCCTGGGTTCAAAGTCAGAGTCCCCTGAGCCTGGGTTTTTTGTTAATACATGATGTGTCGAGTGTAGTGCTTCGCGTAAGCTTGTGGGTGTGACTAGGCTAGTGGAGTCATGTTTTAAAGCTTCTCCTTGTCCCTTACCATGCTCGCAGTGGCTTAACGTACCCATGAGCAGTTGAGGGACTTCACAGATCCTTGTGTTGTATCATCGCCTCGCTTGCCATGCTTCTTCTCTTGTCAGCCATCAGCTATGCAAAGTCTAAACCTGCAAGCAGCTCTTGAGGAATTGTTTGCTCTCACCTGATGCTCAATCAAGGCTCTCACAACGTACTCGGGACTAGACTACAGTGGATATCACTGATGCAACAAGCTTTAGGTTCCGAGTCTAAGTTAGTTGCACCAACGCAAAGATGTTCTGTTTTGTTTCATGGTTTTGAACATGGTTTTTCTATAGGAACAAGCATCAGACTGGAAGCTTTTGGGTGGTGTCTTGATGAATTAAGCTCCCGAGGGTTTCATCTTGCGAAGAAGAGAGAAACAACTACCCTCAACCTTCAGCACTCTTGACATTTCCAGATGCCTTGCAACTCGAATCTCTTGGGCAGAACGCACCGGTGCTCTTGAGGGGGATGCCTGGATCAAATCAAACTGATGGGAAACATTCGCGTGCCAGCTGAGCGCCATGCCCAGAATTTCAAGAAACGATTCATGAAAGTAACAAACACGTTAACAAGCTATTAATGCATAATTTAGACGGGAACCTGTTGGCTGGATATCTGGCTAGAATAAAAACAATTATTGGCAAGGTCACAGGTTCGAACCCACAGCCAGAGACCCAATTAAATTTTACTTCGCTTGAGCAAGAATTTGCCGGCACCTGGGTCTTTATGGAATTCGCTGGAGTGCTTGAGCAGCAGCAGCAGCCACGATGATCATGGTCAGTGTGTCGATCTAGCCCAGACTCTTCCTTTTGCTTTAAAGTCATGCTGGAACGCGTCTCAGCATTGCTCGCTTGAACGCCAACAGGTTTGGACGAGGAGAGGAGCTTAAACTTGCAGCCCGCGTGACTCGCAATGCAGCCTTGTCTACGAAAGTATCATTGCATTTCAGCTAGAGGGGGTGTCCAAGTTTGAATCCACCACTAGCTCCTCCTACATGCTTCGTCAAAATAGCGAATGGCCGAGGACTACTGACGACCTGGATAACGATACGCTGCTCCACACTTTCGAGCAGCGTTTGACTGCCGCGCTTGTGCCAATCTCATGTAAGAAAGAGTGGAGCTGAGCGAGAGCGTAGCCTTTCTTCTCTCTAGTTTCTCGCAGTGGCTTGACGTGGGTCCTTGCAGATCATTGTGTTGTATCATTCCACCGCTTGTCATGCTTCTTCTTTGCTCTCACCTGACGCTCGATCGAGGCTCTCACAGGCTGCAGTGAATAACAAAGGAATCACTGGTGCATCAACCCTCAGGTTCTGAGTCTAATCAGTTGCACCAAATCAGGGATGTGCCTCTCGTGTTTTTGGGAGTGAGTATTTAATTTCATGGTCTTGAACATGGCCAGAGGATTTGATCTTGCAAAGAAGAGAGAAACAAATAAATACCCCAACCTCCAGCACTCTTGACATTTCCAGATGCCTCTCAACTCTGCTCTTCAAGAGGGTGGTTGGATCAAATCAAACTTGCTCATTTCCAGAAACTTTTCTTGTTCCGAGAAACAAATTTTGCTCCAAAAAAAATCCTGGAACCAAGAAGAGAGGCTTGGAACTTGCCCACGTGATTGATACGGAACAAGAAATCAGCACGCGTGCCATTCACTCAAAATCAAGAACAAGCGAAACACTTTAACAGGCTATTAATGTTTAATTTGGAGGCCGGATATCTGGCTACAAGGTCACAGGTTCGAATCCACAGCCAGAGAACCACCTAAAAACACTTTTTTCAAGTGTAGGCGGTGTTGGAGTTTCTCCGCGATATTGGAATTTCCTTGTTTCTCCCTCCCGCAGGCTCGAGAGACAAAAAAGACAGTGGTCGATCTAGCCCAGAAACAAAGGATCCTGGAATGTGTCTCTCGCTTGGAACGATAATAGATTTGGAGGAGGAACTTGCGCCTCGCGTGACTCGCAATGCAGCCTTGTTACGATCGCACAGAGTGCTGCAGACTGCCAAGGAAGAACACGAACGCTGAGCGGCACACTCTGCAAGCTCGAACGCGAGCGATTGAGCGGAGCAGAGACAGGACACGACCCTGGACATCGGTTTACCGATGCCCAAGAGTTTTGGCAACCTTCGAATGGCTGTGAGTCATGATCTCCAGCCCAGAGGACAGGTCCAACTAGCATCGGACTTTTCCCCACTCTTTCATTCTCCAGCGCTGAAATTTGGCTCGACACTGGCCTCGTCTAGCTTCCCAGATCTCCCCAGCAGATCCACCAAGCATCTTAAGTTTTCCATGATCGTGGACATGCTGTAGTCTTGGGCTATGGACGACAAGTAGTTCTCATCCCGAGATGACTGCAGGCAGAAGACCTCGCTCTGATCACAGTAGCTTGCAAGATGCAAAGGAGGGAGAAGCGTTGCAAAATTTTTTGATTGGGTCTCTGGCTGTGGATTCGAACCTGTGACCTTGCCAATATATTTGTTTATTCTAGCCAGATATCCGGCCATCGTGTTCCCGTCCAAATCGGACACTAATTGCTTCTTAACGTATATCATACCTTCACCAAACGGCGCAAGCTCTCGCTCATTTCTAAGCATCCTTTCTAAACCTGTGGGAACGTTTTATAAGGATGTCATCCTTTCTGCGGTTGTCAAGCTCAAGAAAGAAACCATTATGGAATGAACATTTCACCACTGAATCCCTGGGATAACCTACCTTTTCTTCTTTTGAGAAACAAGGTTTCCCTAACGACTGGCTTGTTTGAGCATTGAAGATTAAATTGATCCAGGCACGTTCTTGATTAGCAGCAAAGTTAAGAGTACAAGGCTGGAGGTACTTGTCTGTTCTTTCAAATCCTGGGGAGCTTGAGATTTCATCAAGGGGCTTTCTTGTCGTGTTCTATCCAAGTTTGATGCTTGTTCCTAGCAGCAACAAGAAAAAATCCATGAAATTTCAAGTCACACCCTGTGTGAAGAAGAGGGGGCAATGCATGGAAAGTACTCGGGGCCAAAAGGTGGCTGTCCACAACAAGAGAATTTAGAGCAAAAAGGGCGAAAGATGAACTGTGGGAAAGCAATGCTTTCACTGCAACGTATATCCCTTGTGCCCTGCTGATCAATCCAAAAGCCAACGCTGGTGGTAGTGCAGCAGCTCCTCCGTCCCGCGTTTAAATTCTACAAGCTCTTGCCAGGTGCAAGGTTCCATGGCCGTTTGCGACAAGAGAAATGCTGGTCACGTCTTTCGAACTGGAGCTACCTGAATTGGATGCCGTGGTTGGCTGCTTGCGAACAGTTAAGCTATCAATCACTGTGCCTCTTTTGTTATTTTATTCACTCCAATGGTGGTGATTTGCCAGGTCCCCCAGGAAGCAGAGACTATCGTCAAGGAGACCATCCATGGGTTTAATGCTTCTCATTTGCCTCCTCCAAAAGAGGGCGTCATTCGCATGGAAGCCAACGGTGGATTCATCCTCCAGAAGATTAGCGACGAGAAATGCTACATAAGGTACACTATTAGTTTTTTTTTTTTTTTTGTTTTCTTCTTAAGATAGTCACTATTTCTTTTACAGAGCAGTAATACACCTGGACCTTAAGCTCGACCTTGTTCCGACATGGGTGATTAACTTCCTTGGGCGTCAAGTTGTGGGACACGGCTTCAGGCTATACCTCAAGGTATATTTCTTTCCTTTTGGGAAAAATGTCTAAACTTTGTGTGTTACAACAGACTGTTTCTTCTGTTAAAGAGAGCAAAGTGTTTCAAGAATGCATCAGGCAACAGCCACTCTACAGCCGCATAACGTTACAGATGCTACCAAAATCGAGCCACCAAAATGGATACAAGAGTTGAGGTGCTTTTCATAAGAAGTATTCATAAGCTTCCTGCACAAGAGCATTTACATTTATAAACAATTTATAAACAAAGAGGAGCTTGAGGCCCACCGATACTCCTGAAAAGTCCGAACTTATTCATGAGACATATGCAAGGTGGGTTTTATAAGATTTCTGTTGTTTTGCATGTCTAGAAAAATCTGCTGCAGTCAAGCTCAAGAAAGAAACCATTCTCTTCTCGATGGAATGAAACTCTCACTTGCTCCATGCTCTGGCGAGGCCATGGCAAACAAAATGGGTGGACTCTTCGTCTCAATCTGACAAGCAGCTGATGCAAAGGCTACTTTTGAGAAACAAAGCGTAAGTATGCTGCAACAAGAACCAGCAACAGCCGTTTAAGGTATTGTCGTGGAAGATGGCTTGCCTGAGCTCGAGTTTGATTTGATCCAAGCACCCTGGTCCCATCTATTCTTCACTTGGTTGTCAAAGCTTGGAGGTCCATAGGTTTCGATCCTTTCAAATCCTGCTCCAACTTTTGATGCCTTTAATATATTGCTCTGAAACCGTGAAAGCTTACTCACCTGCAAAAAAAACTCCAGGGTTGCACCAAACATCCAATAAACCAGAGAAGCTCTCGAGGAAAATCCTAAATTCAACATAAACAAGTCACACCTCATGGAATTGGTGGTGATCTTGGTGCAACTAGCTAGTTAAGCTTGTCCTCAAACACATGGTTTTGGCATTTGTCTTCCACACTATTGTCCAATCTTGTGAAAGCCTTGACCGAGCTTAAACTCAATCAGCTGAGAACAAGCTGTCTCAAAAGTTTCCAAAGAGCAGAAGGCATAATACAAAGGTCACAAACTCATCTCATCACAAGTTGCATTGTGGTCACTCCACGCCTTGGATGTTGATGAACTACAGGCCTCCATTTATCTTGGAAAATACATCTATGAGGAATGAAGCAATCTGGACAATAGTATAAGCAAAATGAGCACGAGAAGAACCATACATACCGTGGAAAAGCATGAGTTCTACACTCAAAACGACACACACATGGCACGGGCAATGTTCGATCAAATGCCCGAGTGCCACAACATTGTCGCATGGACTGCTAGGCCTACGCTCTCACTGGGAATTTCTTCCACGCTTTAATTTGATCCTCTACCAGGAGATGGTCTTGGAAGGAATGGCTCCCGACTAGATCACATTCACTTCCGAAATCAGAAAAGTTCTTTGTCAGGATGTACCATCTAGTAGGACGAAACTGGCCTCAAGAATGCTAGAGCATAAGTTATAACATGTAGCTACGTGGGGCTCCTCGCCAAATGATGAACCTGCAGAGACTTGCCCGATGGTGGAGCACTAGTACACGCAAGGTGGATTGTTAACATTGAGGATGTCATTGTCGTGTGCTAAAGTGGCCTGAAGAACTCCACCGTGATTGGATTCCTTGTGATTCCATCACTCTTTTAGCTAATAGAGCTTCTAATTACAATCTTTTACAAGGAACCCACAGTACAAAGACTAAGCTCGGTCAGGCCATTGTTGGAATGTCCATTTTAAGGAGTTGTGCTCTTATTGGATAGCTCATTGTAACGCTTGAGCTAAATGCTTTTCAATTAAAACGTACAATAATATGCTTTGCCTCCTGTGGGAACATGCAGTCTATGTTAGGAGATCTCAGCAGGCATGGTGGATCAATGTTCCATCTGGAACGGATGAAATTTCTTGCTCAAGGTGCTCGTCTGACCACATTCCACAGCAAT
Source organism: Selaginella moellendorffii (assembly GCF_000143415.4). Taxonomy (NCBI): domain Eukaryota; kingdom Viridiplantae; phylum Streptophyta; class Lycopodiopsida; order Selaginellales; family Selaginellaceae; genus Selaginella; species Selaginella moellendorffii. Next base: position 403,074 of record NW_003314387.1, read on the forward strand.
GTTCTGAAGCTGTACGTGAAGGAGATATTCGATGGGTTGTACAAAGAGATCAGGAAGATCCTGGTGCCGTTCATGTGGATGTTGTGCTGCCATTTGAATGGAAATTCGGGGGTTGGTAAATCTACATTCGTCTGGTACTTCCGGTCATGATCTACGAGTCCAGAGCGACTGTTTTGATGTTCAAGGGTAACAAGCTCAGGGTGGTGAATAGAGAAGACTTCCCTCAGGAGATTGTGCTGGACAGCAAAGTAGATACCATCTCATCGATCTGTGAGTGGACTTGGGGCGGATGGTTGGAAATAAAACCCTTGTTGCTGCTTCATCACCAGACGAGTTCAATGTCAGAAAAGCCAAGCGGACAACGTTCACTCGCTATCTGCCTGCGTGGGAAAAGCACGAGTACGATGCTCTTGTGTCTTCTTGGAGGAAACGCGTGACAGACTACGAGAGTGGATCGGAAGAAGCCAAAGAGATAACGCAGAGAGTGAATGCTGCTGAAATGGCGTTTGAATGGTTTGGAGGTATCCCCTGGTTTCTTTGGGTTTCTTTGCAAACGGTCTGACTGTGGAAGCTTTCGAAAGGGATTGATGGTTCTGACTCCTGATTTTGTCCTTCAAGCGTTTTGAGCGTTGGTGGTCCAGGAAACTAAGGTGCGCATCTTCATGCTCTCAAACATGCTCCTGGCGGCGCTCAAGTTGAAACTTGCGTGAGAGCTATCCAGCAGACAATGGTCTTGCGCAGGATCTCGTGAACGGCCTTGTCAAAATGCCCATTCTCGCAAATGCGAGGATCCACGGTACTGGATTCTTCTCCGGGATTTGACCGAAGCTGTTCTTCGTGAGGGCAACGACGCCTTGGATGGTCCTAATGATGGAAGTCGTTGTAATTCTTAGGATACTACTTTATCCATCACGAATAGCATCAATACAGTAATCACTTCGAAGCTTTTAAAATAGGATCTACATATTTTGTCTTGGTAATGGGAGATTTCACTTCCTGAACATAGTCGCTTCTATATATCAGGTGAAGCAAGATCTAACGTCCACATTTTGATTGATTTCATTTGCTGTTAAATCCATCCATTTTTTGAATTTTTTTTGTGTGTGGCTATCCGGCACCAGGAATCGTCTAAAATCCATGGTGAGGCTCTTTGGGTATCGAGGTTTCTTCATTTGAATCCTTGGAATCTTTCGGTTTTCGGTTTTCGACATCCAAGCCGGCTCCCTTTCGTCCTTGGGCGGCTGGATGCCTTGGATGATCGCCGCATTTTGCCGCGTCTTGGCGTCCGGAAGGGATGTGTCAGGGAGCGAAGCAATTGCGTCAGAATAGATGCAGCTGAGCTCCTGGACCAGCTCGTCCCAAGTCCGGCACGACAGGCCCGTTGTGTAGTTGAGAGAGAGGGGATGGAAAACGTCGCCTTTGTCTGGGTGTAACCGGATGGAGAGCTCCGAGGGATTCAAGCCACCCAAACATCGAGAGATGGCAGCTTTCCGCTGCACAGACACCTCCACTAAAATCTAACGGTTTGGATGGTATATTCTAAGATATCCTTTAATCCAACGGCTGTGATGTATCGCTCTTAACCTTTTATTTGTTTGTAGTTACCACTAATATAAACTGCGTTTAAAAGTTCATTCTCATTCACTATTTCTAGCTTGTTGTCTAGCGTCTTTCTTGTTCAAATGGTGAGGAAGGCTTGCATATGCTGGCAGGGTCATCGAGAATTCAATGGCACAACATTGTGTGTGATTGTTCAATTATGCTGAAGTGACAACTGATGAGAATTTGGTATATATGATCGAATTGGTAAGCTCAATGGCATGTTTGTGCTGTTTGTGTGCTACTGGAGCAAATCAAATATATATCTTCCCTTCCACAAAATTTGATTGCATGAGTACAGTGGAGATGCACCTAAGTTAATACTTTTTAATGATCTGTTTGTTTAAATCTGTAATAATGGATTCCATTGATTACAAGTTTGGTTTTGCTTCTTTACTATGATCTAGTACCAACTTAACAACACAGTTAATCTTAGGTGAGATTTTGAGGAGAGCCACTCTCACTAGTAGATTGTATAGTGTTATAAAAAAGGAAAATAATAAAATGGTCCAACACAGTTAATTTAATAATAAAATAATAAAATAGTGTTCATGTTAGGGGGCGACCCTAACACCGTATTATTCTTGATTGAAAGTCGAGGCGGATGGGAATCGAACCCAGCAACCCTTCACAATAGAACATTACAGCGTGCATGCTATAACCACAAAGCCATGAACACTGGGAGATAACAAAATATTATTTCAGCACCTCTTATTTGAAAAACAAGATTTGGAATCCATCTGATTGTCCACGTCGACGACATCCAGGGGCTGCGAGGCCAGAGATTTGGAGGATCCACGCGCGGATCCTGGAGAGCAGCTACTGGCCGAATCAATACCGTCTTCATCCGGCATGAAATCAAAGATTTCTTCCTCTGCTATTCACTGCTGGAAGGGGAACCCATGGAACGTCCTGTCATTCTGGGCAGTAGATTCGTCCAGGACACGAGATCCTTGGCCGGCGTTTTTGCCCAAGCTCGATTTCGCTGCCACAATTTGCCCCTGCTGCGCGAGAGCCATTATCATCGAGTTCCATGGCGCTCTGAGACGCAATCAAACATAGACTCTCACTCTCGGATGCGGGATGCCGCCACATACGCGGTGACCATCGCGTTCCAGGAGACGATCCTAATCGAACAAGATTGACGCCGCATCGATCGAATGCCCTGTTCTTGCTGCTCGCATTTGCCAGCGAAAGGGAATATCGCGCGATCCAAGAGCCTGAACCCGGCGCGGCGGCGTGGATCATTCGGGGGGATCGGCACGAGAGAAGATTTAGCTCCAGCAACGCTGCCGAGAGCGACTTTGCGGAGAAGAGAAATCCCTCGTTCATACAAAAAAATTTGATTGGGTCTCTGGCTGTGGGTTCGAACCTGTGACCTTGCCAATATATTTTTTTATTCTAGCCAGATATCAGGTTCCCGTCCAAAGTGTACACTAATTGCTTCTTAACGTATACCATAATGTAAACAGCGGCGCAAGAGATTTTCGTTTTGTGGGCGCATGGCGCGCAGCGCGTTGCTGCTGTCAAGCTCAAGAAAGAAACCATTCTCTTCTCGATGGAATGAAACTCTCACTTTCTCCATGCTCTGGCGAGGCCATGGCAAACAAAACGGGTTGGATGGACTCTGCATCTCAATTTGAGCAAGCAGCTGATGCAGAAGTTATTTTTGAGAAACAAAGTATAAGTATGCTGCAACAAGAACCAGCAACATCCGTTTAAGATATTGTTCTGGAAGATGGCTTGTCTGAGCTCGAGTTTGATTTGATCCAGGCACCATGGTCCCGGGAATCTATTCTTCACTTGGTTGTCCAAGCTGGAGGTCCATAGGTTTGGATCCTTTCAAATCCTCGGGGCGTGAGACTCTGGAGCTCCAATTTTTGATGCCTTCTCTTGGCAATAATATAATATATTGCTCTGAAACCGTGAAAGCTTACTCACCCGCAAACAAAACTCCAGGGTTGCACCAGACATCCAATAAACCTGTGAGAGCCTTGACCAAGCTCAAACTCAATCAGCTCAGAGCAAGCTTTCTCAAAAGTTTCCAAAGAGCAGATGGCATAACACAAAAAACGTATACCAGGTCACCAACTCATCTCATCACAAGTTGCGTTGTGGTCACTCCACGCCTTGGATGTTGATGAACTACAGGCCTCCATTTTATCTTGGAAAATGCTCGAGGCCAAAGGGTGGCGAAGATGAGGAATGAAGCGATCTGGACTGGACAAGAGTATAAGCAAAATGAGCACGAGAAGAACCATACATACCGCGGAAAAGCAGTGCTTGTGCTTGTGAGCCTAGTTTGAAGATGTCTGAGACTGAGAAGAAAGACCATGCTGCTCAACTCGTAGAGCACGCCCGGCAGCAGCAGACCGCCCGGGTAAAGAGCCCCCTGGATCGAAAATGTGCAGCAGTAGCGTATAATGGCAATGGCGGTGGTTTTCCATGGCATCGTTCTTGAGCCTTGACGAGGAGGTGCCATCCAGCGAAGATTTGCAGGAAGGAGGAGCGATCTCCAGCGGTGGGCGCCTGGGCGAGAATGCGGTGAGCACAGATCTGGGAGCTGCCAGGAACTGGACAGAAACTTGCATCGGGTGGAACCAGGGCATTGCCGTGTGAGCTCGAGACTGGCATCGCAGCCTGATCGGCGCCACATCCCAATCGCCGCCCCAAGCTCCAATTACTACAACGACAAGCCAAAGATGGTGACGGTGTTATTGTCTCAGCTCCAGGACTGCGAGGAATTCAGACAGCAGGGGTATGGCCTCCTCCAAAGGCCGTGGTTGATTTACCCTCCAGCAGTAGTCTTTCAACCAGGCCTGGAGCGGGCCTTCTGCCAACTTAAGTCGAGGTTCCTGGTGTTTCTCACCATGTGTTTCTCACCTGGATCTCCGCCACATCGCCATTGATAGCTGCAAGAATTCGATCGACGAGCATTTGCTGGGCAAATGCGTTCCAGAAGAAAACATTTCCATCTTCCATTTTGTGGAGGACACCCAAGGCATCTGCGGCACGCCCGCACTTTCCATACATTTCCATGACGAAATTCGCGAGGAATCTATGACGATCAGAGCAGCGTCTCCTCCTCATCGTCAAGAACAATGCGATGGAACCATTCGTTAACTACAGGTAAGCTTCGTCAAAATAGCAAATGTCGCAAGGACAGCGATAGCAGAGGTGACGCTGCCACCATTGGGCGACCTGGATAACGATATGCTGCTCTGCACTTTTGCTCGCATTCCAACAAGAAAGTTCCTCACCCGAGCAGTGCTTGTCTGCTGCGCTTGGCTGGATGATCCGGTCTGGCTCAAACCAAGACAAGCCTTCAAACAATACCTTGCAAAGCAAGCATCACAAGCATTGCTTTTGTGATTTAAAGCGGTATGTATATACTCTTGTCCAGATTGCTCAAGAACGCACAAGAGACTGTCTTGAGCTTCATTCCTCACCTTTGTCACCTTTCGATTTTCGCCAAGCGATGTGAAGAGGTGTGAAAACTCCTCTTTGCTGGAAATCTATTGTTAGTAAGAAAACAAAAGAGAAAAAGGCCCGATCTCCAAGGACAGAGAAGAAGCACGAGAAAAAGAATGCTGTGTATTGATAAGAAAAACGATGGAATGGAAAAAGGTATCCACAATTTAGATTCCCCCTTTTGAAAGGCTAGCAGTTCTAACTACTAGCATATACTATATGCTGTGATGATTTAATCTATGGCTCCAATGCAGCCCTAGGTTCAAAGTCGGAGTCGATACACTCTGCTCCCCTGACAGAACTAGACACCGTCCTCGGTGCGAACATAGTCAGTTTCCATCGCTTGTTGCTACTGCTGCTCAAGTTGATAGAGGCGACGTTTTTGCTGCGGGAGTGTAAGCTTGTGGTTAGGGACATTGTCTGGTGGATCTGTCCCATCTTCCTGGAGGTCAGCTACCTCAGCCAGCAGGGTGGTATGATCATCCTCGAGCTTTCAGTAGCGGGTGTTGAGCTCTTCGTATTTGAATTTGTAGGTGAATTCGTGAGCTGCTGATGGGGTTGATGGCTACTTGGAGATGATCTTCCTGATGTCCTAGAGGTCAGTGCAAATCTGCTTCATCTCTTTGAGCTGAGCATCCAGCTGGTGGTTTAAAGGCTCATAGAATTCCTTCTTGATCGCTCCCCGGGTGTATATGAAGGAGTCTTGCTTGAGAAGATGCTGTGCAATGTCGGCTCATGTTGGGAAGTAGTTTGCTTGCTCGTGGTGCATGCGTTGATCAAGGGCTTCAAACAACTTGCAGGTGTAGTAGCTTGGGTCGCGAAGTTTATCTTCATACTCCTTCCTGATCTCGTCATAATCATGGCATACCTGACTTTGTGGCTGAGGCATAGCTGCTGCTCCTACTCCTGCTCTGTGATCCTGGTGTTTCTCACTGTGTTCTTGGTCCCAGGAGTTGAGTTTGCTTTGTTGGATGTGGGTGACGTGGTTGGGCCAGATTCTTTGAGGTGGTTGGAGATGAGCTTTTCAGTTTGATGGTGGATGAACGGCCCAGATGTGGCACTGAAATTAATTTATCCATTTGGAAATTTTTCGCTTGGAATTTTGTTGAAGGGGCGGAATTTTTGTGAATGCTGGTCGTGGTATTTGCTGGAGGAGGCATGGTTGTGTGTTCTTCAAGTGATTGGTGAAGGTAGTCAATGTTTTCTTTTGTGGAACGTGTCGAGGAGGTCGAGGCGTTGAGAATGTTGTTCTCAGCTGGTGGAGAAATTGAGTTCAGGGCGAGCAGCTGACGTTTTTCTTTGGCGATGTTGATGTGTTTGTGAGAAATTGTCGGTTTTGGGGCTGATTCGAGTGGATGCAGGCTTTGGGGTGAGTGTGGATGGTGGTGTGAGTTATCTTCATTGTCGCTGATGATGAGGTGCTCTCAGATCAGCGGTGGCGGCGAAGTGGAGTTGAATTGTTGGAGTGTTTGTTGCTGGAGCTGGTGTTGTTGGAGTGAGTTGAGCCTGATTGTTGAGATGTTGGCTTCGGTTTCTTGCTGGGAGTTGCTCCTTCTGATTCTGACTGTTCTTCAGAGCTGTCACTTTGTTCTGTGGAGTTCATTTGGGTTGTCCACGGTTGTTTGTTGGGAAGAGCTTAGTGTAGAGCGATCAGCAGTGGGAATATTATTGTCCACATGGTCTTTTTGTTGAGTGTGGCGAGGATGGCGCGGTCGAGAAGCTTGAGAAGGAGCTTGTGGAGATGATGAGCCACGTTCACACGTTTGCCGTCAAGTAGAGCTCTGTAGACTTCTACTCTGCACTTGCCAATGGTGCAATCTATTGGGCGAAGTTCGTAGTAGAGGAGGAGGGCTTTGAGGCGATCCATATGCTGCTCCTCGATGTCCTCCCATGTGAGCTCACCGGTAATTTCTCGATTGGCCTTGATGATTTGCTGTGGAACTTCTCCTGAAAATTTGAGCAGCCCTTGTTGGAGATTTTGAAAACAGAGGCAATTCTTGCTGGGCTGAGGGTGATTTCGTTGGTGCCGTCGGTTATGGTGCCGTTCTTGGGGTTGAAGGAGGCGGCTAGCTTCCTCGCTAGTTTTTGATCAGGGTGTGTTGAAAAGGCCTTGTGGAGGAGCTCGAATCCATGGCCCTTGAGCCAGGTGGTTGTGTCATTGCTGGGAAGCCTAGGAATATGGTGTATGATGTATCTGAGGCGCCGGGGTGGATGAGCTGGCATCTTTCTCTTCATTTTCTGTGGTCAAAGTGCTCACCCCGTTAGGGTTCTTGAAACCTGTAACTGTTGGTTGGCTGATTGTGTGGCGCTCAATTGTTGGTGATGAATGGTAGAGATTTGTTGACGGAATTGAGTTGGTTTGATTTGGCTTGATTGCAGATCAATGGTGGATATTGCTGATGAAGTTAACTCAAGTTCAACTATTGATATTTGCTCAGGTGGCGTTGATCCAACAGTAGCTTGGGACTTAGAGATTTTTGCTGCTGTTTATTGCTGAAGTTGGTGGATGAGTTCGTGTTGAGTTGAGTTGAGTTGAGTTGAGTTGAGTTGTGTCGAACTGATTTGAGTTAAAGTTTGTCTGCTGGGGTGAGTGTCGATTGTTGGTTTTGGGGTGTTTGTCAGTTTGGGTCGGAAATTTGCTGAGGTGCTGATGCTGAATATGTCGACGTGATATGGTCGAAGCTTGTTGAGGTTGACGATCTCAATGAAGTCTCCAGCGAGTGTGCTGACTTTGGCGGTGCCATTGGGGTATAGTTCAATGATTTTGAAAGGTCCTTGCCATTTGGTGTGGAGTTTTCGGCCAAGTTTGCCGATGGGTCCTCGGTATCAGAGAACATGATCGTCGACGTTGTATTTGGGAATGTTATACTGGGATCCTTGTTGGTTGTGCCGAGCTTTTCTCTGTTTTTGGATGGCGTGAAGTGTCCAGAGGGCGTTGAGTCGGAGTTCGTCGAGATGTTCGAGTTGCTGAAGCCTTTCTCGAACTGCATGTTGCTGTTGCTTTTGCTGTGGCATGTCGGAGAGGTATTTCTTTGGCCCACTTGGTAGTGTAATCGGTGGTGATGATGATGTACTGATTTCGTTGACGGGTGCTGACTTGGGGTCCGACGAAGTCAAGTCCCCATTTCTGAAATGGTGCCATTGGGAATGTTGGGTTGAGTTGTTGAGTCTGAGTTTTTTGGCAGTGATCGGTGTCAATGACGTGTGTCACAGAATTTGCAGAATTCTTCAGTGTCATACCAGAGTGTCGGCCACCAGAGGCCGGCTTGAAGAATCTTCCGAGTTGTGGTGTCAGCGGTGAAGTGTCCGCCGGAAGGTCCATTGTGAGCTTCCTTGATGATTTGAGTTGTGCTTGGCGGCTTGATGCATCGGTGAAGAATGTTGTCAATTCCTAGTTTGTAGAGCGTGCCTCCGATGACTGAGTATCGTCGGGTTTTAGCAACAAAAGTCTTCTTTTGGTCGGATGTAGTGTACTGATCTGGAACTTTTGCTGAGTTCAGGTAACTGAAGACGTCGTCAAGCCAGGTTGCTGGTATTGAAACTCGGAATAGGTTTGAGTCAGGTAAGTCATCAGTAAGTCTTTCAGGTTTGTCGCCGGTGGTGATCCAGCTGAGATAATCTGCTTGCTTGTGATTTTTGTTGGGTTTGTGGACGATCTCGAAGTTGTATTCTTGTAGTAAAAGGAACCATCTTGATATTCGACCAAATAGTATCAGCTTGTTGATGAGGTAAAGGAGTGCCTTGTGGTTGACGAAAATTACAACTTTGGTTGACAGTATATAGTGTCGGAACTTCTGAAGTGAGTAGATCATGCCGAGAGCTTCTTTCTCAATGGTGGTGTGATTTCGTTCAGCTGGGTTGAGTAGTCGGCTGGCATAGTAGATCGGTTGATCTTGGTTGTCGTGTTGAGTTTGGCTCAGAATTGCACCAGTGGCGACATCGGAAGTGTCGACATGAATGTGGAACTCTTGTGTCCAGTCGGGCTTGGCAGGGATCGGTGCTGTTGTTAGTTTGAGTTGGAGATTGTCAAATGCTTGTTGCTGTTCGGACGTCCATGTCCATTTGGCATCTTGTTTCAGTCCATCGGTGAGTGGTTTGGTGATGTGAGCGTACTTGTGGATGAATTGTTGGTGATATCCAACTTTGCCCAGGAAGCGCCGAAGTTCTTTCTGATTCTTCGGCGGTTCAAGTTTGGAGATGACGTCAACTTTGTCCTTGTCAATGAGAATGCTGTCTTTGCAGACAACGTGGCCGAGAAGTACTCCAGATTTGACAAAGAAAGTGCATTTGTCGGGGTTGAGTGCTATGTTGTTTTCCTTGCACTTGTTGAAGCATTTCTCTAGGCATTCAAGATGTCGATCTTCCGAGCTGAAAATGCTGAAGTCGTCCATGAAGACTCTCATGAAGTCAATGAGGTAGTCTCGGAAAGTGTTGGTGACAAGCCTTTGGAAGGTGAATGGGGCATTCCAGAGTCCAAAAGGCATTCATCGATAAGCATAGGCTCCCCATGGACTGATGAATGCTGTCTTGTGCTGATCTTCTTTGGCGATGTGAATTTGGTTATAGCCGGAGAAACCATCGAGGAAGGAGTACATCTCGTGTCTGGCAACTGCATCAAGAACTTCGTTGGTAAATGGTATCAGGAAGACATCTTTTTCAGTGGCGTCATTGAGCTGTTTATAGTTGATGCAGATTCGAAGTTTGCCGTTTT
>NW_003314387.1:413783-414594 GCF_000143415.4 Selaginella moellendorffii
TCTTCAATAATATTAACGCTAGAGCCGCTGTCAATTATGGCTCCTCGAACAAGGTGTTTGTCGAGTCGTAGGTCAATTGTCGGAACATCATTGTTACAATCGCTTGGTTGAATCTCGGTTCGAAATGTGTCAACAGCTGTCTGTGTCGAGTTGAGTGTGGGCGAGTCTGTCAAAGTGTTGGTCTGTGCAGATGTTAGATCGGTGAGCTGTTTGGTGAGATAGGGTGCAATCTTCAGCAGTTGGCCAATGGTGATCTGAATATTTTGGTTGAGGATAGTCTCTGCTACTTCTTGGATTTTGTCGAAGTTTGCCGAATTGTGTTCTGGTGTCAATGTCGATGTTGGACGATTTGTCTGTTGGTTTTCTGGTACTGAGTCTTGGCATTGTTGTCGAGCTGGTGATGGTTGAGCTTCATTGTCAGAGTCTAAAATCACTAATTCAGGTGGTTGTAGAGTGAGTTGCCGTTGTATCTTGGCAGCTAACTTCTGCTTCTTTTCCCATTCCCGGAGTTTTGTTGGGCTCTCAAGGCCTTTCTCTTTACTATCTTCGGAATCTCTGTCTGGTTGTTGTTGTTTTTCTGCTCAAATTTGTGCTCGGGTTTGTACTGCCATGACTTGAGGATCTGAGTCATCATTGTCGGCATAAGGTAGTTCGTCGGTCTCGACCATCCTTGTTGTTGGTGGTTGCTATTGTTTTTGATCTTGTTGTCGAGGAGGCGGTGGACCAAGTCTCGGCGGACCGCCTTGGTTTTGAAGTCGAGGTTGCCATGCTCGGTTGTTACAGTTGCCTTGGTAGCCATGGTCTTGATAAC
>NW_003314387.1:439257-449091 GCF_000143415.4 Selaginella moellendorffii
TCTTGATACCTTGGCCTTGGTATCTTCGGTTTTGGTATCTTCGGTTTTGGTATCTTGGGTATTGTTGGTATCCTTGGTTGTAGTTGTCTCGGTTTGCTGGGTAGTTCCAGTTCGGCGGGTGTCGTTGATCGTTGTAGTTGTTGTAATTGTTGTAGCGAGGTTGATCATTCCATTGTCGACTCTGGTGTTGGAAGTTGTTTCTCAGCAGTCTCCAGTTTGTTGGAGGTGGTGGCTGGTAATTGTTGAAGTATTGATTTGGATATGGTTTTCGAAATTGCTGTCGGGGATAGTTCGAGACTTGTCAAACTTTTGGAGAATTTCAAAATCTGCAAGTTTTGGAGTCATGACCTTCTTTGGTACAGATCTAGCATTTGGAGATTTGGAGCTTGTAGTCACTTGCCGGATGTCCTTCGTTCTTGCACTTAGTACACCAAATTCTAGATCGAAATTCTTTGATGTCGGCCTTGGCTTTTCCCTTGAGCTTGTCGATTTTTTTCTTGAGTTTCCGAAGTTTTGACTTGGTGCTCTCTCCGAGTTCATCTCGAAGTTGTTGTAGGAACTGCTATCAGAATCTGAGTTATCTGTGTCATCTACTTGTGCTATCATTCGTCGAGCTTGAACATCTTGATGGGCTCTTGTGAGTTCGAGATAAGTGGTAATGTTGATGTGCGTTGCCGCTTCTCAGAGGGATCGTTGGAGTCCTTGCATGTACCATTGGTAAAGTAATGTTTCGGTGGCACTGTTGCCGCATTTGCTGGCATGTTGAGTGAAGGTTTGAGTGTAGTTGTCGATGGATTGACCAGACTTCTACTTGAGTTTTTGGATCTTGTGAAGTCGTTGGCTTTGAGTGAGGGAAGACTTGAATCGGTCTACGAGCTTGAGTGCGAGGTCGTCAAAACTTGTATTTTGAGGAAGCGTTTGAGCCCATTTGTTGGCTCTTGTTCGAAAGGGTACATCAGAAATAGTATGGAAGTTCAGTCGTCTAGCTGTTGATTCGGATTGCTTCTCGGAACTGTTCAACATGTTTCTTGGCATCTTCTGACTTCAAACCATGAAATAGTGGATAGGAGACGTGTCTTCTGACAGGTATGTTGGCAACGGCGGTAGTGACTGCCATTTTCTATTGGTAGTAATGTTGGTGTCGAGATTGTTTTGTCAGGTTGTCACCATGGAGTCCTAAGGTGATTTGTAGCAAGGGGTTGTCGGGTCAATAGCAAAGTTGGTGTAAGAAGAAGGTGGTGAATTGTTGTTGTTATTTAGTGGACTCTTCTCTGTTTTTTCTTCTATGTTGGGACTGTTTTTGGGTGTGTCATCAACGTCGTTGTCGGTGTTGGGTTGCTTGCTAGTGTTGATTTTTGGAAGATGGTGCTCAAACTTGTTGTCGACGTATTTGTCAGAGTTATGTTGTCTTGGTTGTGGTTGTTCTTCTAAATTGTCAAAGAGTTCTTCGAATGTATAGTTGTGTGGTGATTGTGGTTGCTGTGGAAGATTGTTGTCGTCGACGATTGGTTCGTCGATCTCGTTGTTGTTGGATGATTGGAGCTGTTCGGCAGTTTGGTGTGAGTTGTTGACGTCGAATGCTTGACTATTGGATGATTCAGGTTGTTCATCTTTACTGCTGTTGACTGGGTATATCGGAGTGCGACTGTAATTGGTGAAGTCGAGCTGTTGTCTTGTCAGCGCGTTGAAGTTGAAAGAGTGTTCGAAAGGTCTTGCTGATAGTGGGCTTCGGTAGATGTTGGAAGCAAATGTGGGATATATTGGTGTTGTGAATATCGGTCAATATGGCGAAAATGGTGCTGGTCTAGTGAAGTCTGTGAAGCTGGGCGGGAAACTTGGTCGTTCGTCATCACTGTAGATGGGGTTGGTGAATGTACCTTTGAAGTGGTTGTATGCTGCTTGAAAAATGTTTTATTGCTCGGGCGTAGTCTGTGTCGACTACTCAAATGTTCGGTCGGGCTCAGGCACTTTGGTGGGTGCCGTCGAGGGTGTTGATTCAGGCTCGGGCACTTCGGTGGGTGCTGTCGAGGGTGCTGCCGGTGGTGTGTCTGGTGGTGTTGTGTAGTTGTCATATTCTTCGCAGATGTCCAATACTGGTTCATCGGAGTTAGCTCGCGGTAATAATTTGTGTCGGATGTAATTCTCTCTCTTGGAGGGTCTAACAATTTGATTCAACTTCTCTTAGTCTTTCTTTCTCTTTGTTTCTAAATTCTTCAAATCTCTATCTAAACTTCGGATAAGCTGTTGTCGGTCTTCTTTCGACTTGTTGGATGTTCTTCGTGGTTTTGGATACATGCATTCTTCTACTAGTTGTCGGTGTCAGATTCGTGTCTGCAGTCAATCATGCAGTTTGGGTAGAACTTCGGGAAGACTGTCGGCGGGTCAATTGTCGATAAAGTCATTGTGAGGTTGTTATTTCTTTTCTGTGCAAATATTGACGGTGGTGCGTGTTGGGTTGGGTTGTGTTCAGCCGAGTTGTGTTGGGTCGAGTGTGCTGGTGCAGTATGCAGACTGGTCTTCCACTTGCTGGTGCCGAGATGGAGTTTGATGAAGAGTTTCGGATATTTGGGTTTGTCTGGAATGATTTCTTCGATAATGTCGTCAAGTTGTTGGAGTCCGGATTGGGCGATGGCGTGATTGGCGAGAGTTGTTGCAGCGAACGTGTTGATTTCGAACTGAGTTCGGACTGTTGTTTTGGTGCTGAGCTGTTGACTCTATCGGAGGGGTTGTCGAAAAATTGGTGGTGCGTTGTCAAGTTGTCCCTCGACAAGTTCTCTGATACTTGGTAATAGAGTGATGGGTTCGTCGTTGGTGTAGGTTCTGAGGATGTGCTTCGGTATTTGGAGTGGATGCAGGAATTGGAATTGTGTCGGAGCACTAGGATTGCTGGGTCGACGACTGCACGGAAGATGAGTTCGTTTCAGCAGTGGTGTCGGTTTGTGTCGAGCGCACTGGTTGAGGTCTCGAGCTTGGAGTGGGTGGTCTTGTGCTCGGAGATGGAGTTCGCCAATGAAGCTGTTGAGGGCGTCCGCTGATGAAGGTGCTGGTAGATTGGAGTTTCTTGTCAAAGAGGGCTGTTGGTGGTCTTTGTTGGTGATTGGACTCGGAGATCGAGAGAGAGAGAGCTTTCAGATTCTGCAAAGATCTCCTCTGGGAAGGGTCTGCCTCTACTATGTTGGGCGGCGATCGCTTGGACGCTGTTGATCCATATTGGTGGTGGCATTTGTTTGTTGAATTTGGGCGAATTGGGTGGTGAATTGGGTAGCAAATTGGGTGGCTAATTGGGTAGCGAATTTTGGCAAGTTGGGTAGATTGCTTGATCTTTCTTGCTATCTGCGCACAAAGAATGGAGAAAGAATGGAAGAATTTGTGAACCTAAAGGGGAATTCAAAAGCTGTGGTCGCCAAATGAAAAGGTGTGAAAACTCTTCTTCGCTGGAAATCTATTGTTAGTAAGAAAACAAAAGAGAAAAAGGCCCGATCCCCAAGGGCAGAGAAGAAGCACGAGAAAAAGGATGCTATGTAATGATGGAATGGAGATAGGGATCCACAATTTGGATTCCCCCTTTTGAAAGGCTAGCGGTTCTAACTACTAGCATATACTATATGCTGTGCATGATTTAATCTATGGCTCCGATGCAGCCTTGGGTTCAAAGTCGGAGTCCCCTGAGCCTGGGTTTTTGGTTAATACACAATGTGTCAAGTGCAGTGCTTCGCGTAAGCTTGTGGGTGTGACTAGGCTAGTGGAGTCATGTTTTAAAGCTTCTCCTTGTCCCTTACCATGCTCGCAGTGGCTTAACGTACCCATGAGCAGTTGAGGGACTTCTTCGAACCTCACATATCCTTGTGTTGTATCATCGCCTCGCTTGCCATGCTTCTTCTCTTGTCAGCCATCAGCTATGCAGAGTCTAAACCTGCAAGCAGCTCTTGAGGAATTGTTTGCTCTCACCTGATGCTCGATCAAGGCTCTCACAACGTACTCGGGACTAGACTACAGTGGATATCACTGATGCAACAAGCTTTAGGTTCCGAGTCTAAGTTAGTTGCACCAACTCAAAGATGTTCTGTTTTGTTTCATGGTTTTGAACATGGTTTTTCTATAGGAACAAGCATCAGACTGGAAGCTTTTGGGTGGTGTCTTGATGAATTAAGCTCCCTGAGGGTTTCATCTTGCGAAGAAGAGAGAAACAACTACCCCCAACCTTCAGCACTCTTGACATTTCCAGATGCCTTGCAACTCGAATCTCTTGGGCAGAACGCACCGGTGCTCTTGAGGGGGGTGCCTGGTTCAAATCAAACTGATGGGAAACATTCGCGTGCCAGCTGAGCGCCATGCCCAGAATTTCAAGAAACGATTCATGAAAGTAACAAACACGTTAACAAGCTATTAATGCATAATTTGGACGGGAACCTGTTGGCCGGATATCTGGCTCGAATAAAAACAATTATTGGCAAGGTCACAGGTTCGAACCCACAGCCAGAGACCCAATTAAATTTTACTTCGCTTGCGCAAGGCACCTGGGTCTTTATGGAATTCGCTGGAGTGCAGCAGCAGCCACGATGATCATGGTCAGTGTGTCGATCTAGCCCAGACTCTTCCTTTTGCTTTAAAGTCATGCTGGAACGCGTCTCAGCATTGCTCGCTTGAACGCCAACAGGTTTGGACGAGGAGAGGAGCTTAAACTTGCAGCCCGCGTGACTCGCAATGCAGCCTTGTCTACGAAAGTATCATTGCATTTCAGCTAGAGGGGGTGTCCAAGTTTGCTAAATCCTCCTACATGCTTCGTCAAAATAGCGAATCGCCGAGGACTACTGACGACCTGGATAACGATACGCTGCTCCACACTTTCCAGCAGCGTTTGACTGCCACGCTTGTGCCAACCTCATGTAAGAAAGAGTGGAGCTGAGCGAGAGCGTAGCCTTTCTTCTCGACGTGGGTCCTTGCAGAGCATTGTGTTGTATCATTCCACCGCTTGTCATGCTTCTTCTTTGCTCTCACCTGACGCTCGATCAAGGCTCTCACAGGCTGCAATGAATAACAAAGGAATCACTGGTGCATCAACCCTCAGGTTCTGAGTCTAATCAGTTGCACCAAATCAGGGATGTGCCTCTCGTGTTTTTGGGAGTGAGTATTTAATTTCATGGTTTTGAACATGGCCAGAGGATTTGATCTTGCAAAGAAGAGAGAAACAAATAAATACCCCAACCTCCAGCACTCTTGACATTTCCAGATGCCTCTCAACTCTGCTCTTCAAGAGGGTGCTTGGATCAAATCTAGCTTGCTCATTTTCCAGAAACTTTTCTTGTTCCGAGAAACAAATTTTGCTCCAAAAAAATCCTGGAACCAAGAAGAGAGGCTTGGAAACGTTCGCGCGACCTTGCCCACGTGATTGATACGGAACAAGAAATCAGCACGCGTGCCATTCACTCAAAATCAAAAACAAGCGAAACACTTTAACAGGCTATTAATGTTACGGGAACCTGTTGGCCGGATATCTGGCTAGAATAAAGAAATTTATTGGCAAGGTCACAGGTTCGAATCCACAGCCAGAGAACCACCTAAAAACACTTTTTTCAAGTGTAGGCGATGTTGGAGTTTCTCCGCGATATTGGAATTTCCTTGTTTCTCCCTCCCGCAGGCTCGAGAGACAAAAAAGACAGTGGTCGATCTAGCCCAGAAACAAAGGATCCTGGAATGTGTCTCTCGCTTGGAACGATAATAGATTTGGAGGAGGAACTTGCGCCTCGCGTGACTCGCAATGCAGCCTTGTTACGATCGCACAGAGTGCTGCAGACTGCCAAGGAAGAACACGAACGCTGAGCGGCACACTCTGCAAGCTGGAACGCGAGCTATTGAGCGGAGCAGAGACAGGACACGACCCTGGACATCGGTTTACCGATGCCCAAGAGTTTTGGCAACCTTCGAATGGCTGTGAGTCATGATCTCCAGCCCAGAGGACAGGTCCAACTAGCATCGGACTTTTCCCCACTCTTTCATTTTCCAGCGCTGGAATTTGGCTCGACACTGGCCTCGTCTAGCTTCCCAGATCTCCCCAGCAGATCCACCAAGCATCTTAAATGTTCCATGATCGTGGACATGCTGTAGTCTTGGGCTATGGACGACAAGTAGTTCTCATCCCGAGATGACTGCAGGCAGAAGAGCTCGCTCTGATCACAAGATGCAAAGGAGGGAGAAGCGTTGCAAAATTTTTTGATTGGGTTGCTGGCTGTGGATTCGAACCTGTGACCTTGCCAATATATCCGGCCATCAGGTTCCCGTCCAAATCGGACACTAATTGCTTCTTACCTTCACCATAACGGCGCAAGCTCTCGCTCATTTCTAAGCATCCTTTCTAAACCCGTGGGAACGTTTTATAAGGCTGTCATCCTTTCTGCGGTTGTCAAGCTCACATTATGGAATGAAGATTTCACCACTGAATCCCTGGGATAACCTACCTTTTCGTTTTTTGAGAAACAAGGTTTCCCTGCATCCAACGACTGAATGTCCGAAGATGGCTTGTTTGAGCATTGAAGATTAAATTGATCCAGGCACGCTCTTGATTGGCAGCAAAGTTAAGAGTACAAGGCTGGAGGTACTTCTCTGTTCTTTCAAATCCTGGGGAGCTATTTCATCAAGGGGCTTTCTTGTCGTGTTCTATCCAAGTTTGATGCTTGTTCCTAGCAGCAACAAGAAAAAATCCATGAAATTTCAAGTCACACCCTGTGTGAAGAAGAGGGGGCAATGCATGGAAAGTACTCGAGGCCAAAAGGTGGCTGTCCACAACAAGAGTATTTAGAGCAAAAAGGGCGAAAGATGAACTGTGGGAAAGCAATGCTTTCACTACAACGTATATCCCTTGTGCCCTGCTGATCAATCCAAAAGCCACAACGCTGGTGGTAGTGCAGCAGCTCCTCCGTCCCGCGTTTAAATTCTACAAGCTCTTGCCAGGTGCAAGGTTCCATGGCCGTTTGCGACAAGAGAAATGCTGGTCACGTCTTTCGAACTGGAGCTACCTGAATTGGATGCCGTGGTTGGCTGCTTGCGAACAGTTAAGCTATCAATCACTGTGCCTCTTTTGTTATTTTATTCACTCCAATGGTGGTGATTTGCCAGGTCCCCCAGGAAGCAGAGACTATCGTCAAGGAGACCATCCATGGTTTTAATGCTTCTCATTTGCCTCCTCCAAAAGAGGGCGTCATTCGCATGGAAGCCAACGGTGGATTCATCCTCCAGAAGATTAGCGACGAGAAATGCTACATAAGGTACACTATTAGTTTTTTTTTTTTTTTGTTTTCTTCTTAAGATAGTCACTACTTCTTTTACAGAGCAGTAATACACCTGGACCTTAAGGTCGACCTTGTTCCGACATGGGTGATTAACTTCCTTGGGCGTCAAGTTGTGGGACACGGCTTCAGGCTATACCTCAAGGTATATTTCTTTCCTTTTGGGGTGAAAAATGTCTAAACTTTGTGTGTTACAACAGACTGTTTCTTCTGTTAAAGAGAGCAAAGTGTTTCAAGAATGCATCAGGCAACAGCCACTCTACAGCCGCATAACGTTACAGATGCTACCAAAATCGAGCCACCAAAATGGATACAAGAGTTGAGGTGCTTTTCATAAGAAGTATTCATAAGAAGTATTCATAAGAGCATTTACATTTATAAACAATTTATAAACAAAGAGGAGCTTGAGGCCCACCGATACTCCTGAAAAGTCCGAACTTATTCATGAGACATATGCAAGGTGGGTTTTATAAGATTTCTGTTGTTTTGCATGTCTAGAAAAATCTGCTGCAGTCAAGCTCAAGAAAGAAACCATTCTCTTCTCGATGGAATGAAACTCTCACTTGCTCCATGCTCTGGCGAGGCCATGGCAAACAAAATGGGTGGACTCTTCGTCTCAATCTGACAAGCAGCTGATGCAAAGGCTACTTTTGAGAAACAAAGCGTAAGTATGCTGCAACAAGAACCAGCAACAGCCGTTTAAGGTATTGTCGTGGAAGATGGCTTGCCTGAGCTCGAGTTTGATTTGATCCAGGCACCCTGGTCCCATCTATTCTTCACTTGGTTGTCAAAGCTTGGAGGTCCATAGGTTTCGATCCTTTCAAATCCTGCTCCAACTTTTGATGCCTTTTCTTGGCAATAATATATTGCTCTGAAACCGTGAAAGCTTACTCACCTGCAAAAAAAACTCTAGGGTTGCACCAGACATCCAATAAACCAGAGAAGCTCTCGAGGAAAATCCTAGATTCAACATAAACAAGTCACACCTCATGGAATTGGTGGTGATCTTGGTGCAACTAGCTAGTTAAGCTTGTCCTCAAACACATGGTTTTGGCATTTGTCTTCCACACTATTGTCCAATCTTGTGAAAGCCTTGACCGAGCTTAAACTCAATCAGCTGAGAACAAGCTGTCTCAAAAGTTTCCAAAGAGCAGAAGGCATAATACAAAGGTCACAAACTCATCTCATCACAAGTTGCATTGTGGTCACTCCACGCCTTGGATGTTGATGAACTACAGGCCTCCATTTATCTTGGAAAATACATCTATGAGGAATGAAGCAATCTGGACAATAGTATAAGCAAAATGAGCACGAGAAGAACCATACATACCGTGGAAAAGCATAAGTTCTACACTCAAAACGACACACACATGGCACGGGCAATGTTTGATCAAATGCCCGAGTGCCACAACATTGTCGCATGGACTGCTAGGCCTACGCTCTCACTGGGAATTTCTTCCACGCTTTAATTTGATCCTCTACCAGGAGATGGTCTTGGAAGGAATGGCCACATTCACTTCCGAAATCAGAAAAGTTCTTTGTCAGGATGTACCATCTAGTAGGACGAAACTGGCCTCAAGAATGCTAGAGCATAAGTTATAACATGTAGATACGTGGGGCTCCTCGCCAAATGATGAACCTATGCAGAGACTTGCCCGATCGTGGAGCACTAGTACACGCAAGGTGGATTGTTAACATTGAGGATGTCATTGTCGTGTGCTAAAGTGGCCTGAAGAACGCCACCGTGATTGGATTCCTTGTGATTCCATCACTCTTTTAGCTAATAGAGCTTCTAATTACAATCTTTTACAAGGAACCCACAGTACAAAGACTAAGCTCGGTTACTAAGCTCAATAATGAAGATTAGGCCATTGTTGGAATGTCCATTTTAGGGAGTTGTGCTCTTATTGGATAGCTCATTGTAACGCTTGAGCTAAATGCTTTTCAATTAAAACATACAATAATATGCTTTGCCTCCTGTGGGAACATGCAGTCTATGTTAGGAGATCTCAGCAGGCATGGTGGATCAATGTTCCATCTGGAACGGATGAAATTTCTTGCTCAAGGTGCTCGTCTGCCCACATTCCACAGCAATATTCTGAAGCTGTACGTGAAGGAGATACTCGATGGGTTGTACAAAGAGATCAGGAAGATCCTGGTGCCGTTCATGTGGATGTTGTGCTGCCATTTGAATGAAAATTCCGGGGTTGGTAAATCTGCATTCGTCTGGTACTTCCGGTCATGATCTACGAGTCCAGAGCGACTGTTTTGATGTTCAAGGGTAACAAAGCTCAGGGTGGTGAATAGAGAAGACTTCCCTCAGGAGATTGTGCTGGACAGCAAAGTAGATACCATCTCATCGATCTGTGAGTGGACTTGGGGCGGATGGTTGGAAATAAAACCCTTGTTGTTGCTTCATCACCAGACGAGTTCAATGTCAGAAAAGCCAAGCGGACAACGTTCACTCGCTATCTGCCTGCGTGGGAAAAGCACGAGTACGATGCTCTTGTGTCTTCTTGGAGGAAACGCGTGACAGACTACGAGAGTGGAT